>NW_022630995.1:118765523-119032588 GCF_010015895.1 Lontra canadensis
ACAAAAATCTACAGCTATCCCGAGACAGGCTAGAGAGCTCACATGTAGGTGCTCCAATCAACAGCCGTGACTGAGCCCAGCTGTCGGTACCAAGGTGAGTGGAGCTGTCCCAAACCCGGTAGACCAGCTATCCCACCAGCTATCCCACCAATAAATACCACCAAATGACCTCACTTGCTGCCATTGCAGCAAAAGAATTGTTCAGTCAAACCATGCCCAAATTTCTGACCCACGAAATCATGAGATATAGTGAAATGGTTGTTAGTTTAAGACTCTAAGTTTGGGAGTAGTTTACTATGCAGAGATAGATAATAGAAATGTAAAATACTACCTGGAATTCAGCTACTGCTGTAGCAAAAACTAAAATATTACAGCATTGACGTTGGGACCAGAAACCAGTAAGAAGCACAAAATGAAATGAGACCTGTATTTCTCCAACTTCTACAGCACAGGAGGCAAGCTGAGAAGGCCATTCAGTTTTAAGCACAAGCGCATTTCTCATGTCACAGAATAAATGACTCAGACAGCAGAGATTTCTAGATATTATACTATATAGGATTCATTCTCTGGACATAACCAAAATTTTTTAAAACATTAAAATGCACTATGTTTTATCACTAATCATCAGAGAAGCAGAAATTATAGCCACAATGAGCTATCACCTCCTAATACCCCATACCTCTGAGGATGGTCATTATTTAAAAAAAGAAAAAAAATAACGAGTGTGGCAAAGGGTGTGGAGAAACCCGAACCCTTGTGCATTGTTGGTTGGGAAGGAAAATGGTATAGTTACTATGAAAAATGGTATACAGGCTCCCCCAAAATTAAAGGTAGAACTACCATATTATCCAGCAATCATACCATAAGAGTTGAAAACAGGGCCTCAGGGATATATTCACAATTGCGTGTTCACTGAAGCATTACTTGTAACAGCCAAGAGGTGAAAACAATCTAAATGTCCATTGACAAATAAATGGATAAAGAAAATGTGGTACATACAAACAATGGGATGGATATTATTCAGCCTTAAAAAGGAAGGGAATTCTCATCTCTACTACAACATGGATGAACCTCGAGGACATTATGGTAAGTAAAATAAGCCAGTCGTAGAAGAATAGATACTATGTGATTCAACTTATATGAGGTATTTAAAGCAATCAAACTCATAGAAGCAGAAAGTATAACGGTCATTTCCAGAAGTTATAGGGAGGTGAAATGGGGATTGCTGTTTAATGGGTATAGAGTCGCAGGCTATGCAAAATGAGAAAGCTCTAGAGATCAACCATACAACATTGTACACATAGTTAACAATAATGTACACTTCAAAACTTGAGAGTAGATCTCATGTTATGTTTACTTAAAATCACATTAAAATACACTTAACAAGGTAATGTGTTTTAATATTACAAAGTAAAACAACTTCAAAATATTTTCAAATAATCCAGGATACCTAGTCCAACAGAAGTCATGTTTTTATATAAATTAGCTCAAATACTTTCTGTACATTAGCTCAAATACCTTTTTTTAAAAGTAGTTTCCACACCCAGCATGGAGCCCAATGTGGGGCTTGAACTCATGACCCTGACATCAAGACCTGAGCTGAAATAAAGAGTCAGATGCTTAATTGACTGAGCCACCGGGACACTCCAATCAAATACTTTTTTTTTTTTTTAATAAATAAGTGAGTTAAGAGTTAAATGAACAATTAAAACATCAAACAATTGAAAGATCATGGTCTAGGTTTTTGTATAAAACCATCTATAAAACGAGGTTTTAAGAGTGGTTTTCTCTGTATCAATAACCTTCAAAGGCATGAACAGAATTTTATCATTCCATAACATTACAATGTGTGAGAGAATTTATGTAAGCATGTGCTGACAGATGGGAAGATTTTTAATGGAAATAATATAGGTTCTCTCCCATGCCATTCTTCTCAACATACCCCAAGTTATAAGAACTAACTTTTTATTATTAACAAGACTCATTGCCTATTACCTCAATCTCTCCCTCCCTCTCCCTTTCTCTCTCTCCGTCTCCCACCCCACACATTCGCCACACATACACAAAATTGAGGGAAGTAAGAATTGGTAATAAAGTCAGAGGAAGTGAGAAATTGGGCTCATTCAATCTTTGAACCCTAATCTGAGGATCAACACAGATACAGAATCCTATAATATTCCCTCATTTCTTGGAATGTAGCAGGCAGAGAAGAGGCAGAGATCATTTCTGGCAATGGGATGGGAGATTTGTAACCAACTCATTATGTCTTTAAAAAGGCTTAATATAGGGGCGCCTAGGTGGCTCAGTGGGTTAAAGCCTCTGCCTTCAGCTCCAGTCATGATCCCAGGGTCCTGGGATCCAGCCCCGCATTGGGCTCTCTGCTCAGCGGGGAGCCTTCTTCCTCCTCTCTCTCTCTCTCTCTGCCTACTTGTGATCTCTATCTGTCAAATAAATAAATAAAAATCTTTTAAAAAATGCTTAATATACTGGATAAGCATGAGATGCACTGGTTACATTGATGAAAAATGGGAGTAATGATACTGCTACTTGGGGGTAAATGTGCTGTGCAGGCAAGGTTCAAAGAACCACATAGAGTACGAGGAATATTTTTTCTCTTGATTATTCAACCCAAACTCTGAACTTCTGTATTCCTTGAAAGACAACTTCTTGATTTCTGTTTCTGGAAGCTTAACTGATGATTCTGCATTTCCAAAGCATCTTCTACCATCGTTCTTCTTGCTTCTTCCCAAAGTAATGCAGATTAATCTACATCATGTCCATGTGAGAAAGTCACTGGAGCTGGAAGAGTCAGGATGGCTGCCTTGGGCTTTCCTCTGCTTATTCCATAGGGTTCATAGGATAAAGCCTCATTGCCTCTGCTTTGGGACAATGCAGAAGTCTGAGGCAATTCAAACCGCTCTCAATTCTCATTCAAGTTAGATATTAAGCTTTCTGACAATACAGTAAGTGAGCATACGATTTTTTTTTAAGTAGGCTTCATGCCCAATGTAGGGCCCAATGCAGAGCCCAACGTGGAACCACACATGAGGCTTGAACTCATGACCCAAAGATCAAGTCCTAAGCGGATATTAAGAGTTGGACATCCAACCGACCAAGCCACACAGACATACCAGCATACTATTCTCAAATTAAAGCACTCTGTTGGGATAACTATGAGGTCACACAATATAAGTAATCAGGAATACTTGTCTATCTGTGGCTAAGTTATATTTATGTGTACTTTTGTTTTTAATGCAGTGGCAGTTGGACCACAGACGGACCACTGTCCAACTCAGCTTGGTAACTGCTTTCTGGAATAGATGCTATTTAGAGCAGAGTGTAACCTGGTGGTTAAGAGCTCAAGCCTGAGCTAGACAGACTGATTGGAATTGGGCTCTATACTATTTCTTGACCTTGGGCAAGTGCCTTAATTTTGTTTCCTCCAACTAAAAAATGAGGATAATTGTAGTACCTACGTTCTAGGAGTGCTTTAAGGATTATAATATATACTCCATATAAATCATTCTGAAGGTCACCCAACACATAGTAAGTACTCAACAAATCTTAGCTACAGTCTTAATTTCTCCCTACCTTTTTATAAGAAAGCATTTTGTTACTGAATTGAAAATACCATTTCCAGGTAATTAAAGGCATGATTATAAGACATGTATTAACAAGGCTGATCTACAGTTTCTCCCTAATTTGAACAATTCAATTTCCCCCATGAAGATCGTGTAAGGACTGTTAACCTGTTGTTATTTTGCAGAGGAAATCTGAGTACACAGATTTTTCCGAATCGCTGCATTTAAGTTTCATACATATAAATTCTTTGGCGTCTTTCCTAGAAAAATCGGGCACTCTCTGGGGTGAGCTTGTGATTTCCAGATGCATTCAGAGAGCTCAATGCAGCTGTTATCTCCTACTGACCAGCCATGACTGGCTCCGATGTTCCAAACAGGATGTAGCCCTTGGGAGGGGAGTGGATTGATGAATGTCATATGAGTTAGCAAAGGCTTTCTTGAACTTACATCATGTTTAATTGTATCAAATGCTGTTCATTATGTGGTTAGGTTTGTGGTGTTTCTTGGAGGAAGGAACAAGGAGAAAAATTGCTGGCATCTGAAACAAAACCAGAGATCTCTGTTCATTGGGGACCTCAAATTAGACTTGAGTCATAGGATTGTCAAGTTGCTCATGCTGGAGTCAGCTGGGCCGAATGGCTTCACATAACACAATACATGCATTCTTATTTAATCTCATTGTCTCATTTAAAAAAAATGGGCTTAGACAGTCTCAGAAAGCAAGATTTGGGAAGACTTAGGATAGCATTTTGGTTGTGAATCTTAAAAGTATCTTAGGAGTTTTTCTACATATTTGAAGGCTGTCCCATTGAATTTAGAAAAACTTCTGTGGTAATTCTTCTATAAAAGCGCTGATGTATTCATGCAAAACCCACTTCTGGATGCCAGGATGATCCTTTAAAGAAGATGTGCTCTCAAAGTCCTCCCTATAGTGCTTGCTGCTTCCTTTTTAGGAAACCATCAGGAAAATATCAAGAGGAAGGCTCCTCACTGAAATATCCTCATTCTTGTTAGAGGGGACTGCTGAGCTCATGAAATCCAAAATGTAGGTCCTAACTCATGACATATGTAGTCTTATGGCCTTCCATACAAATGGAGACTAATAGTGCACAAGGGCTTGACTTCAGAATACTTCAGTTTTTACTTCACCTCTGCCACTTATTACCTGTGTAACTCTGGGCTAGTCATTTAGCCCCTCTGAATCTCAATTCAACCTGAAACATGAAAAAACAGCACTCACCTCACAAATTTTAAGTACACTGTGAGTACATACTAGGAGTGGGCCACCCTGCGTTGGGATGAAGAAGTCATAGACCTCATCCCCATGAGCTCACAGTCTCATACTATCCAACTTTGAATGAGAGAAGATATACAAAACTTCTCTGGTATGTTTTGGCTCTCAGCATTAATTGGTTTCAACTTAGCAATGTCTTTCCAAATCTGTAGTTTACTTTGGTATTATGGCATTTAATGAAAGATGGACTATGTGTTGGGTCACAGGCACAGCTTTTTAACAACCCTTCTGACTGCCTTTCAGTTTCAGCTAATTAGACACTGGGCCATGCATAGGCATGGGAAGAGAATAGAAGCAGCCACGGGAAGATATATTTTGGTAATAAAACATTTTTTTTTCTTTTTTTTAATAAAAGATTTTTTCTTTTTTAGTGAGAGTTGGGGTGCCTGGGTAACTCAGTCCTACTCCTGGTTTTGGCTCAGGTCATGATCTCAGGGTCATGGGATTGAGCCTCATGTCGGCCTCTGTGCTCAGCAAGGAGTCTGCTAGAGATTCTCTCCTTCTCTCTCTCCCTCCCCTTCCTCACTTCCCCCAGCTCACATACTCTTTCTAAAATAAATAAATAAAATACTTTAAAAATAAACTAAAATAAAATGAGTTATTCAAGGGCAGAAAGGGCAACTATTGGATTTCAGTTGTTTCTCATCAATGGGCCTATTTAATCAGTCCAGAGAGTTTGGGTAATATTCCCATTCACCAGATTTATGGCATTGGAGATAATTACGCCTGGATGATATAGGTATTATCAATGTACTTTTCCTAAACTTCTTCACTGGCTCATGACCATGCCACATTTGTGCTCCTGGAAGGACATTTTCATCTTCTTGGAAGGGAGAAGAGTCATAAAGGAAAAACTTCAAATGAGTAGCAAAGCACAAAAGCCTTAGACCAAAAATATGATAGAAGGTCCAATTAGCCAAAACCAATAGATTTTCTCTTATCTACTCTTTATTTCCACTTTCAACTACACTTCAAAAAAGAATATAAACTAGGACCTTTATTGGGAAAAAATAATTGAAGGAGAAGCAAGAGGGACAGACACTGATGAGACTCTCAGAGAAAGAACCCTGTGATCTGGGTGACTGGGTGGCTCAGTTGGTTAAGCGTCTGCCTTCAGCTCAGGTCATGATCCCAGGGTCCTGGGATCGAGCCCCGAGTGGGGCTCCCTGCTCAACAGGGAGTCTGTTCGTCCCTCTGCCCCCTCCCTGCTCATGCTATCTCTCTCTCTCCCTCTCTCTCTCTCTCTCTCTCTCTCTCTCCTCACACACACTCTCTCTTACAAATAAATAAATAAAATCTTAAAAAAAAAAAAAAAGAACCCTGTGTTCTGACATCCTGCTGCTTAGGCTCAGGGTCACTTTTTCTGGAAAGCAAGTAATAGGGTTTCTCATGCCCTCCCAGTACAGTGCATATCTGTTGAGAATGTGACCCCAGGGAGGATATGGAGAAGCAGTTAAATATTGATATGTCTCGGGGCATCTGGGTGGTTCAGTGGGTTAAGCCTCTGTCTTCGACTCAGGTCATGATCTTAGGATGCTGGGATCAAGCCCCGAATCAGGCTTTTTGCTCAGCAGGGAGCTTGCTTCCCCCTCTTTCTTTGCCTGCCTCTGCCTACTTGTGCTCTCTCTTTGTCAAATAAATAAATAAAATCTTGAAAAAAAAATAAATATTGATATGTCTCGAAAGAAGGCACTGGAAGTAGGTAAGAATGGACAGCATTTGTATGTGGTGGTATGTGGTGAAGAAGATGGAAAATCTTGGTATGTGGGTGAAGAAGATGGAAAATCTGTGAACTGAGGCACAAAGACCGGTAAGACACAAGATAGTGTCTTCACAGACATAAGTGTGCAAAGGCAATTTCTGTGAAGAACTGATCTCCATTGTAGGAGATGCCAGTGGGGTCTGGACACCCCAGATGCTGTAATACCATGTACTCCCTAGACTGTGGTACACAGTCTAGGGACAAAGAGGGAAACAAGAACTCCTGTCTCAACTGACTGTAAATCTGAAAATGACTAAGAATTGTGTGAATCATCTTTCAAAGATGAGTCAGAATAAGAATTTGGAATTCAGACTGATATATAAAATTAATTGGGTAAAACTGTAGTTACATTTAATTTTACTCTGAGTTTGTCTTCTGAGAAATTGATACAGTCTAACTTTCCAGTTCTCTTAAACCCTGAGTATCTAGAATTACCGATGTAAGCCTAAGCTTTTGGTATTAGTTGTCCTTCTCTGACTGTCTTTATTAATTGACTTTTGTTTTACAGTTTTTTTTGTGACTTTTGTTATGTCATTTAAAAACTCTTTTTGAAAATATTATAAATGAAAACAAATTTGGGCACTGGACCCAAGATCTCTGGCTGATTATTGATGAGCTTTGATATCAGTTTTCACATGAAAATAACCTTTCTAAAACAACTTAGTAAAAGCCCACAAAACTGAAACATACCATAGCATCAATATGTGGTTGACTCATGTTTGTTTTCCTGACATAAGCTAAAAAGTGCATTGCTGACTTAAACAGACTGTGTGTACCCAGGGCCTCACTTGTTGGCTAGTGAACCTGGACTGTATTCCTTTTGAGGGGTCACTCTTAAAAGAAATGAAAAAATGAATGGGATTTTACCAATGAAGTACTATCAGAGGACTCACAACAGTTTATGCTTAAAAACTCACTTCTCTATCAACAGCAGCGGTGGTAGCAGTCACAGAAAGAATGAATGCATCCTTAGTGGCCTGCCAGGTCCAAGGGCTAGCTGGAAAATATATGCTGAACGTGGAATATGCTACTTAAGTCCATTGTTCCCTGGATGTCACCCTCAGGGATGGCAGGGAGGTATAGGCTGTATGCCTAACTAGGGTGGGTGGCCAACTGAAGCCCCTCCACCCCTCGAATTTGAATATGAAGTGTGGACTATCTGCCAAGGTCAGGAGTACAAGATAAATCTCTGTGTATAATCATGCTAACATAAAAACGGGGGATTAAAATCTCATTAAGATGTTGTGAGGGGGATGAAGAGAGAAGACTAGAGCAGAAGGCAAAGCAATGACCTGCACGTGTGTCTTTTGCTAATGACCTTTATTTAATCCAAGCTTCTTGATTTGAGGATATCGATGCTGCTCAGGCGCAAAGCCCCTTGTAAAAAGCTGGAACCAAAGCACCATTCTGCCCCAACAGCAGTACTCTGCTCTGTCCCCCGTGAAAGGACTTCCAGATTTTGAGGCTGAATCCCTCCCCTTCTAGCCTAAAGGAGGCAGCAGCTCCGGGAGCGTCTTTCACATGCATCATTTTTCTTTCCTTTCTCTCTTTCTCCTTCCTTCCTTCCTTCCTTTCTTTCTTTCTCTTTCTTTCTTCTTTTCCTTTTGAGATTTTATTTATTTGACAGAGAGAGAGACATAGCGAGAGAGGGAACACAAGCAGGGGCAGTGGGAGAGGGAGAAGCAGTCTTCCCACTTTGTGGGGAGCCTGATGCGGGGCTCCATCTTAGGACTCTGGGATCTTGACCTGAGCCAAAGGCAGACACTTAACCGACTAAACCACCCAGGTGCCTCTGCACTGTCATTTTTCAAGATCCACAGGCACCTGCGTCTTATAATGACACTGTATAGAAAGTATGAACACCCTTTCCTTAACATATTACTTTACTTGAAAACAACTACTTCTTTTGACAGAATTAAAGGGCAATATGTTTACGGAATGAGATGACATTACTCTGAGTGCCTCAGCAAGACCTGTAGAGAGAAAGAGGCATGCCTGTCCCACTCCGGCACTAGACCATCTGATCTTCCTCCTAACCCTGATCTTTGCCCTCCCCAGCTCCAGACCTAGTTGGCACACTGTATGTTCCAGCAACTGATCCTCAGGAGCCAAAAGGCCACCAGATAACAGTCAGAGAACCAACACAAACATTTGGGTTTCTTGATTCCTTGTCTGGTGCTTTATTTCCACTTCACTGGGTTCTGACTCTCTGATTTCTGCCCCCAACTCCTAAACTCCAAGCCCAAGTTGAGCTGCAGATATAAATGTAAATTCTGGGGGAGCTTGCCTAACAGTTATTGTTGAATTCTAATAAAAAGATCACTGTTGTTCCATTTAGAGGATTTTTGCAAAATGATCTCTCAGAGTTTCTGGGATATGAAAGGCAGAAGCAAAGCAAAATGTCAACATTAATTTGATATGGCTTTTCGTTGAATGCAAAACGGTTCATTAAAACCTTAAACAGGTGGCAGGTTTGGCAGCCCACTGTGTATACGCTATGGACAGATTTATTATGCCTTTCATTTTAAAATATTTATGCAGAAACTGACTCAGTGAGATAAATTATCTTGTTCACAGGAGCATTCTGTTCAAGGCTGCTATGATAACTGCCATATCAATCAAATTATGCAATGAAAACTTACCTTCAATTTTATAATCATCATCAATTATTTGTAACTTAGGAAACTCTTTTCATTACTTCTCCATTTTAATTTTGGGGTCTTCTAGGCAGCTTTTACCTAACAGTGGGAGATAGGGCCACAAAGTGGGGACTGAATGCAGGATATCACCGCAGTTTCTCAGGTTCAGAGTGGGAAGACATTTCAAAGCAAATATAATTATGCGTGAATAGCATCGGCTCTACCCATCCAGTATGATGATGACTCTGGGTAGACAGGACCGTGTAAACATCAGAGGCATGTTCTAACATCAAGGTAACTTTGCTTTATCAAATGAGGTGAGCCATAAGCCAATTCAAGCTCAACATCATGCCAAGTGACGCAAAGGCCAGCCTTCACAGTCATTATTGAGTCCTTCAATAATCGCCATCAGTCAATAGGCTCACTACCATCACTTATCCAGGAGCTGGAAGTTTCAACTGGAAGCATCTGTCATCTGACAAAGGTTGGGCTCGTCAACTTTAGATATTACAGGGCATTTTCTCTTGAAGAATATCCAGAAATGGTTCCCCCACAGACCAGTCTCTCACAGAACTTTGCAGGTTCTTTTTGTCAGTGTGGTGTCTGGAGTTTCACACACATTACCTAACACAGCACTCTGCCAGATCCTTTCCGATCATCCTGACCTGCTATAAGGTCACTTTATAAGATGCATGCCAAATCTCTCATGAGCACACTTCTACAGAAAACGTCCAGAGAGGACCAGTAAGGGGAGGTGAGACAACTTGCATTTATTTGGACTCCTGCCTCACTTCCATTACGGAAGTCCTGATTATATTCACTACTATCTTAGCAGAGTATCTCAGGGGCAAGTACATCTTGGTTCTTCCACTGGCCTCTGATGTAGAATTGCCCTCATCCTTCTGCTCCATGCAGTTTTTAATTCTTCACTTCTGGCATGGAAGGAGGCTCACCAACCTTTCCTTCCCTTCTTTCCCTCAACAGAATTGCCCTCTCCCCTATGGGTGAACCATGTCATGTATCTTTTTTCAAGGCAATGGTCAAAAATAACCTTCATGAAGACTTCTCAGCCTAACTCTCTGAGTGTTATGGATGACCTCTTAGCCCCTGTGAGTAACCCATGCAACTCTGATTGGCAAGATGCACATTTCTGGGTGTGGCTATTTTTGGCTTTGTTTTTGTCTCATCAACCACTAGGAATTCTAGACAAACAGTAACAAAAAGCCTACCTCAAGACAGATCCTTCAGGTGAATTCGAGATGGTTATAAGAGTGTTGGATTTTGAGTAATCACCTCAGGGTTTCTGAGGTTAATCCACACATAGGCGATATTATGCAGAAGGACACATTTTACAGGACCATGAGAGGTTCCACTAGCCCACTGATCTTCACTATTAAGGTGTCAGAATGACATAGGACTTAGAGTCAGAAAAACCAAATTCTAATCTCCACCATCTCTTTACCTAGGAGTTTTGTAATTGTAAGCCCTTCCTGGTCTTAGAGGAAGCTCAGCTTTTTCATCTATAAAATGTGCAAAATGATTGGCTGTGGCAACCTTCAAGGGAGGTTGACTTAGGTAAGGTATGCATGTATTTGTACAGTAAAGAATGAAGGAAGATATAATATTATTACTATAACCACACATCAGTCAAAAAGATTTTGTATTATTCTGGGATAGATGATAAAATGACACAATTCATGTAATCTTCTTTTAGAAGTGAGTACAAATGGTCTGAGTTTAATACTACAAGAGGCTGTTCAGCAAGACTAGTTGCATTTGCCTGCTTAATCCCTTTTAATTAGGCTGACGTTTAGATAAATGAAATCTACTATTTCTGCTAGAGCAGTGGTTCAAAAAGTGTGATCCCTGGTCCCAAAGTACCAACAGCATCTCAGAACAGCAGGAGAAATGCACACTTTGAGGCTTTATACCAGACCTACTAAATCAGCTTTCCAGACAATTCTGATGAATGCTAAAGATTGAGAACTGTGGGGGCGCCTGGGTGGCTCAGTGGGTTAGGCCTCTGCCTTCGGCTCAGGTCGTGATCTCAGGGTCCTGGGATCGAGCCCCACATTGGGCTCTCTGCTCAGCAGGGAGCCTGCTTCCTCCTCTCTCTCTGCCTGCCTCTCTGCCTACTTGTGATCTCTCTCTGTCAAATAAATAAATAAAATCTTAAAAAAAAAAAAAGATTGAGAACTGTGGCTTGATCAGTAGAGTGAGGTTTTAGTCCAGATGCCATTAATTTGTTGGGTAGGCTTGGAGCCCAGGCAAGGATAAACATCATGAGATTCTGGGCATTAATAACAACAGCAGCAAATTATTCCAGATTTTCAGTCCGCGCAGATTTTTTATGATCTTAATATTTCCATTAAATATAAACTATGCAACAAAGTATGATTATTATGATTATTATTATTAGAGAGCATGAGTGGGGAAGGGAGAGGCAGAAAGAGATGGGGAGAGAGTCTCTTAAGCAGGGTTCACACTCAGCATGGAACCCGACGTGGGGCTCAATTCCACGACCCTGAGATCATGACCTGAACCAAAATCAAAAGTCAGATGCTTGACTGACTGAGCCACCGAGACGCTTCCAACAAAGTATGATTTTTTAAACCTTTCTAGGTTTCTACATAAGTGTATTGCTGACCAGGAAATGAGATCTGGGGATTCTAAAAATATGGCTCCTGCAGTTGTAAAGGCAAAGACTGAGTTTAAGTGACTAAGTGCACTAGACCAAGTTTCATCATCAATTCTCAGAGTGACTCAAGGCAAGCCAGCCTCTGAGTGCTCAGACGTCCCCTCTGGTGAAGTGAAACAGTTGTACTAAAATGTCCTCTAAGCACTTTTCCGGCTCTCCTTGTCTGACTTGGATATTTCTTTCTTCTTTCTCTTTCACACCCATCCTGAAAATTCCATTCTTAGAACAGAACAGAAGCCCAGAGAGAGAAACACTGGCTGAGAAGCAGAAGAGGGAAAAAAAAAGGACACAGGGAAGTTTTATTTCCCACACCATGGAGGAATTAAAACAAAATCATAGAAAGTAACCAAAATCCAGGTCTAAATGAGATGAAATGGTACCAAATTTTAAGAATTATACAATAAACTGTGTTCATCCTTTGAAAGGAACCTGCCAATATAGGTATATAGGAATGACTTAAGGGCTTTCGGTATGGTTATGAAGAATTGTCCCAAATAAGGAAAGCAATGTGCAAGTCTGCAACAGGGTATCTTCGAGCTCAGGCCACTAAGGGAGGTAGAGCTTGAACAAAAGGAAGGGTAGAGGGCAACACAGTTGCTACATACTGCACAAGCTCCTTGCATAAGCTCATCTTTATCTTATTAAAGGAAAACCTCTTCTCCAGTTTATTCTGTCAAAACCATGTCATGGCAACTGACTAGCTTCCTAAGGGTAAAACTCACACTCTTCAAAGTCCAGAAAGAAGTGAACTGAATGTTTACAAGTGCCCTTAGAGAAAGGATGACATAAATTCAATGTCTTAGTAAAGATAACATACCATTACACCATTATGGTTGCAGAACATCAAACTACCAGACCTAATGAAAATAAACACCCAGCAGGGGAAATATGTAATTATACAAAGAGGAGCAGCTAGCCTCCAAATGCTAGAATTCAGTATTTTCCACTTGCACTTTCCAAATATTTTTAAAGTTTTCCCTCATTTGATCAACACTCAGCAGCCAATGTTTCCTTGCCATGGATAAATCCACACAGTCATTTCTTCCTGGACCGCCAGAATCCAACTGGAATCAGGAGACTGCCTTTCTTATTTGTTTGGCAACAAAACTGACTGCTACAACAGATGGGTCAGCTGACTCAACAGCCAAGATTTGCCTGCTGATACAGAGGAATAATCAGGCTGGTGATGGGAAAGATTCTACCTGAACTCACTGTCAAGATCAATTTCTGCAACCTCAACCAAGGGCGGGGTGGGTGAGATGGGTGGGGAAGAATACTCAAATACAGTCACTCCCATTGGGTGTCTCCATTGTGACATCAATGTATAAACCATGCTATGACTGAAACAGTCATGAATCCCCAGTTATAAAGTCCCAGTTGAGAAACCATTTAGCGTAAGAAGTTCTCCAGAAAATTCCCCTTTCAATTGCATAAATATACAGTTGATCCTTGAACAATACGAGGGCTTAGGGTGCTGACTCCCCAAGTAATCAAAAAATCTGCATTTAATTTTTGATTGCCCCAAACTGAACTACTAATAGCCTACTGCTGATCAGAAGCCTTACGGATAACATAAAGTCGATTAACATGTATTTTGTGTTCTATGTGTTATATACTGTGTTCTTACAATAACGTAAACCAGAGAAAAGAAGTTGTTAAGAAACTCATAAAAGAAAATATATTTACAGTCCTGTCCTATATTTATTGAAAAATCCATATATAAGTGCACCTGTGTGGTTCTAAACCCCGTTATTCAAGGGTCAAATGTACTGGAGCATGTAAAAAGTATTCTGGAAAACTTCAGAGGAAAAAGAAGTGCCCTCTTAACAGAAAGGGATGCCTTGTACTCAGAGCTCCAACAAAAAAGAAAGCAGCAAAAGCCTCTGTTTATTTATAGTTCCCAGTTTTCTCATCCACAAGCTTTGTTGAAACATTTCTATTCACTTACACATTCATTAGTTTGCTCATATTTGATTTGACAAATATTTATTTCCCTGCCTACCTGGAGCCAAGTTAATGGAATATGGAAATTTGAATATAGTTTTTGATTTCTTAGAAGAAAAGAGGCAAGTAAATGTAATATAGTAATTTTTATAATTGACCAATGGACAAAGTACAGTGGGAATACAAAAAACAGATCATTTAATTTTTGCTGAGAAGGGCAGAAAGACTTAGAGAAACCAAATCTAGAAAGATAGGTAGGATGGTTCAAGGAAAGAGCAGTCTAGTCAAAAGTAACATCAAGTGCAAAGGCACTGAGGCATAAAAGACAAATGTGTATCCCAAACCAAAAGGAGTTCAGATTTGATGAAGCAAAACATAAGGTGCCATCTAAGAATGTCTAAGACAGGGGAAATAATGAAGGGCTCTGTATGCCATACAAAATAATTTAAAGTTTATCTTGTAAAACAGTTGTTCTTCACTGTGTATGACCTAGAGATCATTTTTCAAACATTCACCTGGGCCCGAACTCAAGAGATTACAATTTCATTGGTTTGGGATGAAGCCTTTCATCTAGATTTTCTTAAACTTCCACAGATCATGTTGCCTGTCCCTACTTTAGGCTCCTAGGAACCACTGAAAAATTGTGAGTATGGTAAGGCCATAATGAGCTTGAATGTTGGTAAGCCCCTTTGTGAGGTATGTAAACGAAATTTTGCAAGTGATAAGAGAGATACTAGGCAAGAAGTCATTTCAGAGGTAACGCAGAATTTCAGGCAAGAATGAATGAAGTCCTGAAGGCATGGCAGGAAACAAGGTAAGTGGGCTTAAGAGAAATGATGGGAATTCAATCACTAGAAAGTGGTGACCTACAATTACATTCTCTTTGGTGACAACATTCCCCAAGAAAGGAGACATGGGGTGGAGGAAAGAAGAAAATGAACTCAAGTTCTCATCTGCTTAGTTGGTTGGGTTCAGAATATAAATTATGTGAGAAACTAAGAAGGTATTAATTTAATATTTCCATACTGCTTTCTCCTTTGTTTGCAATGTTGGTAATTTGGGAGTGGTTTTATTTGAATTGGCTAACACAGCATTTATTAAGATTTCACAATTCCAAACACCAGGGGCAAGCTGCAATTCTAACAATTTATGTCAAGTAAATGTCAAATAGAATCACTCTGTCCTCCTCTTAAGGTTGGGAGGATACTAAGAAGGCATCCTCAGAGAATTTTCCCCAATCTTCTTCCCCTCTCTGCTGGAACCACTTAGCACTATGGTCTATATTCAGCTGCTTGATGCAGCCAAACACACCGAGAAGCTCGTTGGATAAAAAAAGTAGCTGAGTTACAGAATACTCAAATAGGAGAAACCATTCTTGGGACAGAATCAGAGTTTGCAGCCACCCCAACCCAACCCAGATAAAAATTACTTTCCATGGCTTCACATCCATTCTCTTCTACTTCTACTTTTCCTGACCCCCGTCCAAGAGTGAGTGTTCTGGGGATTCTGAGGCCCCAATAAAGGGTGTTGACATATTTTCCCATACAGTTGGAGAAGCTAGTTCACCTGAATTTATTTTTCCTGAATTGCTGAAAATATCTACATATTTGATTGTGTTCTTCATTATAATATCCTCATGTGCAGAAATAGATACATCAAAATATTTTTCTGTCATTATCTCCTATGGATAGTTCAGCCCACTAAAATATATGATTAGCTTGAAACTTCTCCTGTATTACACAGGAAAACTTGTGTACTATATGTTTGAAAGTATAGGGCCAATGCAGGCTACAATTTTTATCTTTTTATCCAGATTATATATTTGAATGTTTGCAATGTTGGTGACTTGCAGTGTTTTTATTTGAATAGGCTAACATAGCACTTAAGATTTCACAATTTCAAACACCAAGGGCAAGTTGCAGTTCTAAAAATTTATGTCAAGTAGATTATATACATACACACGGATACATGCATATTTTACATACATTATGAATAGACAAATATTATACATACATATATATTTTTTATTGGTGGTATCTTTTTTAAATTATTGAGTTGTCTGTCTTATCAAGTTGTAAAAGTTCCTTATATATTTTGAATACAGAAGCATTTATCAGATATATGTCCTGCCAATATTTTGTCCCAGTTTATGGTTTGACTTGTTATTTTCTTAACAGTGATGTTCAAGGAACAAAGGTTTTTTAATTTTGATGAAGTCCCTCTTTTCAATATTTTATCCTTTGTACTTTTGCATTCTCTCTAAAAAAATGCTTTGCCTTATCCAAGGTGACAAGATCTCCTGTTTTCTTCTACAAGTCCTGTAGTTTTGCATTTTGGTGGTCTGTACTTTTTTGTTAATAGCATTTCCTCATGCCAACACCGTCTCTGTACTTCTCTTTTCAACTTCCTCTTCTCATGTGATATCTAGCAAAATGTAAAATGTGATCAAGATGGGTCTGTTTACCTGCAGTCATCCCCCATTCTCCAAATAATGTTGGCTATGAATTTTCAACGAGGTGTGTTACTGTGATATGTTGACATCATCCCCTGAAACCCAAATCAGGCTTACAGGGTAGTGAAACTTCACATTAGAGACAGACTTCCTCTATTAAATAAAATCATATTGTCTCTCTAGATAACCTACGTTGGAAATGGACATTAAATTCTGAGGCCATTTTGCTCAGGGAAACAGAATAAAAGGTAGATTTTGAAGGCTTGATGTTCTTGGATTCTGTGTACCCAATCATGATTAGGTAACTGAGACAAAAGCTGTGACCACCAAGCACTCCAGAGTAAATCCTGTCACTTAGTGATAAAATGGCAGCTAAGAGAGTCTTAAGAAAGGCAGAATTTAATGGGAATGTTATAAATTCTACCATTACATGTAACATCTAAGTCTATCTACTTTGAGCATTGGTTCAGACATTGGGTCCCACCACCGACTCCTTTCTCCTTGATTACTTCACCAGCCTAACTGCCTTCAGTTTAGTCTTTGCCGCCGCCTTTTTCCCTCACAATCTAGAGCCAGAGTAAGCCTTCTGATAGGCTTATCCAACACTTTAGTTTGCAGCTTAAATGCTTAAACCAATTTTCTCTGGATCAAGTTTCAACTCTAACGTAAATTGTTTCCCGATGCCCATCATGAAGGACTACTTTCCTACACTCACAGCTTTCTTTCCTGAGGCTTGCCCCTTCAAGCTCAGACAAAGAAAGATTTTCAAAATCCCAGGCTCTTTGCAAGGATAGTCACCTCTTTGCTCTTTGCAAGGACAGTTACCCCATTTCATCTTTTGATCTCCAATAAGAGGTTATTTCTTCTAGGAAGATGCCATTAGCCCCTATCTCACATTTAGGTCTTTCATCTATTTTGAGTCTATTTTTGTGTATGGTATAAGAAAGTAGTCCTGTTTCATTCTTTTGCATGTGGATGTCCAATTTTCCCAACACCATTTATTGAAGAGACTGTCTTTTTTCCATTGGACATTCTTTCTTGCTTTGTCAAAGATTAGTTGACCATAGAGTTGAGGGTCCATTTCTGAGTTCTCCATTCCAAGTTCCACTGATCAGTGTGTCTGTTTGTGTGCTACTCCCATACTATCTTGATGATTACAGCTTTATACTACAGCTTGAAGTCCTGAATTGTGATACCTCCAGCTTTTTTTTCTCCCCCCAACATTCCTTTGGCTATACAGGGTCTTTCCTGGTCCCATACAAATTTTAGGATTACTTATTCCAGCTCTGTGAAAAACGTTGATGGTATTTTGCTAGGGATTACACTGAATGTGTAGATTGCTTTGGGTAGCATAGACATTTTAACAATATTTGTTCTTCAAATCCACGAGCATGTAACATTTTTCCATTTCTTTGTGTCTTTCTCAATTTCTTTCATAAGTGTTCTGTAGCTTTTGGAGTATGGATTCTTTATTTCTTTGGTGTCTTATGGCTTTTGGTGCAATTGTAAATGGGCCTGATTGTTTGATTTCTCTTTCTTCTGTCTCATTTTTAGTGTATAGAAATGCAATTGACTTCTGGGTATTGATTTTATATCCTGCCACTTTGCTAAATTCCTGTATGTATTCTAGCAATTTTTGGGTGGAGTCTCTTTTTCCACATGATGTTTCATGTCATCTACAAAGAGTGAGAGTTTGACTTCTTCAAATATCTGCATTTCTTTCTTTCTTTTTCTTTCTTTCTTTCTCTTTCTTTCTTTCTATGATTGCTGGAGGACATCCAGTACTATGTTGAAAAGAGTGGTTTAAGTGGACATCCCTGTCATGTCCCTGATGTTAAGGGACACATTCTCAGCTTTTCCCTGTTGAGGATGGTATTCACTGTGGGTTTTTCATATATGGCTTTTATGATATTGAGGTATGTTCCCTCTATCCCTATATGCAGAGAGATTTTTCCAAGAAAGGATGCTTTACTTTGTCAAATGCTTTTTCTGCATCTATTGAGAGGATCATATGGTTCCTGTCCTTTCTTTTACTAATGTGGTGGGTCACATTGATCAATTTACAGATGTTGAACCAAGCCTGCAGCCCAGGAATAAATCCAACTTGGTCATGGTGAATAATCTTTTTAATATACTGTTGGATCAGATTAGCTGGTATCTTGGTGAGAATTTTGGCATTCATGTTCATCAGGGATATTGGTCTGCAATTCTATTTGGTGGGAACTTTGGCTCATTTGGGGATCAAGGTAATGTTGGCCTCACAGGATGAGTTTGGAAGTTTTCCTTCCATTTCTATTTTTTGAAACAGCTTCAGAATACTGGGTATTAATTATTCTTTAACTGTTTGGTAGAATTCTGCTGCAGGCCATCTGGTGCTGGACTCTTGTTTGTTGGGAGATTTTTGATTACTGCTTTAATTTCTTTGATGGTTACGGGTTTGTTGAGGTTTTCTATTTCTTCCTGTTTCAGTTTTGGTAGTTTATATGTTTCTAGGAATGCATCCATTTCTTCCAGATTTCCTAATTTGTTGATATATATTTGATCATAATATTTTCTTATAATTGTTTGTATTTCTTCAGTGTTGCTTGTGATCTCTCCTCTTTAATTCATGATTTTACTTATTTGGATCCTTCCTCTTTTCTTTTTCATTAAATCCCTGTCTAGGGGTTTATTGATCTTACTAATTCTTTCAAAGAAGCAGCTTCTAGTTTTGTTGGTCTGTTCTACTGTTTTGTGATTTCTATATCATTGATTTCTGCTCTAATCTTTACTTAATTCCTCTTCTCTTGCTGGATTTAGACTTTGCTTTATACAGCTCCTTTACATATAAGGTTAGTTTGTGTATTTGAGACCTTTCTTGTTTCTTGTTTGTATTGCTTTATATTTCCCTCTTAGGACTGCCTTTGCTGCATCCCAGGGATTCTGAACTGTCGTGTTTTCATTTTCATTTGTTTCTATGTATTTTCTTTAATTCCTCTTAAATTTCTTGGTAGATTCATTCATTCTTTAGTTGGATGCTCCATGTATTAGCCTCCATGTATTTGCATTTCTTCCAAAATTTCTCTTGTGATTGAGTTCATTTTAAAGCCTTGTGGTCTGAAAATATGCATGGTACAATCTCAGTCTTTTTGTACCAATTGAGACCTGATTCGTGACCCAGTATGTGATCTTTTCTGAAGAATGTTCCATGCACACTTAAGAAGAATTTGTATTTGGTTGCTTTAGGACTGAATGCTCTGAATATATCTGTTAAGTTCATCTGGTCCAGGATGTCATTTTTTCTTATTGATCTCCTGCTTAGATGATCTGTCCATTGGTGTGCGGGGGTGTATGTGTTAAAGTCCCCTACTATTATTGTATTATTATCAATGTGTTTCTTTAATTTAGTTATTAATTGATTTAAATATTTGGCTGCTTCTGTTAGGGGCATAAATATTTACAATTGTTAGATCTTCTTGTTGGATAGACACTTTTGTTATGATATAGTGTCCTTCTTCATCTCTTATTAGAATACAAAATGGTGACACCTGGATCTCTAGCCCCAGAGCTGAAAGTTTGCAACCCCCACTCTTATGTGAATCCTCAGAGAAAGCAGTTCATCTCCCTGGTTTCCCTCCAAACTCTGTGTTTACCCAGGCTGTGACTGAGCATTTTCATCTCAGGCACGCAACCCAGTTTCGAATCTCCAAACTTTACCTACTCCTGCAGCGTGGACCCAAGCTGTCCATCCTGGGGGAAGGAAGGGGAACCCACCCTGCTTCTGCCTTTTTCTGGGCCCCTGCCTGGAGAGTGGCCATGTGACCGAGTAGTGTTTTACAGTTTATGGCAACACTGAGCAGAAAGATGGCACTTAGAATGGTTGTTTTCAGCCGGCTTCCCCGCTCCAATGCCCGGGGAGTTCTGCCGCATTCAGGCACTCCTATTCTTCTTGTGACCCGGGGATCCTGGGACCATGCTGTCCCACATGGTATTCCACCCCACTTTGTCACCTGAGCACCTTTAAGCCAGGGACACCCCCCCCACACACACATACACACATACCCCATAGCAGACTTCTAAAATCCAGTTTAGCACTCCACTGTTTCTAATCCTTTGCAGTAGCCTCCTTAAGCAAGCTCGCTCTCCTCTGCCATATCTTCCAATACACTTTCTATCTTCCAAAAAGCTGTTGTTTTCTATTTGGAGAATTGCAGCATTTATTTTCTCAGATCTCCCATTGATTTTGCAAGTGTTCAGAATGGTTTGATAACTATCTAGCTTAATTTCAGGGACCAAACGAAATTAGGGTCCCCTACTCCTCCGCCATCTTAACTCCTTCCTCCTCGGCAGTTGTTTATTTATTTATCCTTACCACAGAAAATAGTTATGTGACTCATACTCTTTAACATCAATTTAAGTGTATTTGCTTTTGTTTCTAGACACACGTGAGAAAAAAAGGGGTTAAATAATTGTTGGAAACCTCAAGAAAATCAGACAGCAAGCCAACAGATAAAAAACTCTTTTCTATCTTTCTAGTAGATTTTTATCTGCCTTCTATGGTAATTGGATTCTTTAGGACATTGGATACAGAAACACACAATTAGCTTACTGATATAGAATTCAGTAAGATAATGGATGATAAGGGAAGAATAGAAGATAAGTGGCAAATTTGGCAGAACCTGTATATTTAATAAATTAAATCAAACTTTCATGCACCTTGTAGTTTCTGAAAATTTGCAAGTCTAAAGAAACAAAACAAAGGAGAACAATGTGATAACTTAATAAGAAAGCTGCAATGGATTAATTCAAGTCATGGGCTATTTTCTCTTGACCACCAGAGAAAAAGCTAAACCGGAAGAGTCTAGAAATCGGGTTACCCTGCTCTTTCCTCGGATCTTCAGAAAGATTCAGTCCTCAACTACTGAATTTAAGTTAACTGTACTATTTCTTTTCTTATTATTAATTAGTCACAATCTTTTTTGTATTTTTGATATTATCTATTCATTATATTCAGTTTCAAAAAGATGTGCCCACACAACAAATTTGTTATAAAACATGTTTAAAGCAAAATCGGTGCATGCTCCTAATGGCTTTTCTAGGTTTGTAACATGCATCAATCATTTTAGTAATGCTTCTGATCAAATGTCTGAGTTTAGCTATCTTAATGATAAATAAGAAAATAGAAGCCACAGGCATCATAGCATTTGTCTATGTTTCTATTTCTTAAGTCTTAATAAAAGTGGTATAAGTGAAGATGAACCGAAACTCTCAAAATACCAAATGGACTAGAAACTGAAACTCTAAAAATAACACAGAGGACTCTGTCTACCATCAGCTTTCTAAAAAAATCCCCATGTACAGATGCTCTTTTAAATTAATTCGCCAAGTCTCACCATTTCACTACTTGCAGTCCTGGACATCTGGGTTATTGAAACCAGTAGCTGTGCATTAATCATTCTGGCTGTTTTGTTATGTTTACATGAGAGATGTGTTTTAAAGCTAATTTAACACAGTTTTCAAGAGAAAACTTGACATTTGGAAACAAAAAGTGGGAAACATTGAGCAGTGTTAACTAAAGTGTGAAACTGAATTAAATCACTAGCATCTACATTTTCCTTACTTTGTGGCTGGTGGGCAGGTCTAAGGTATTTACTGATTAGCTTCTTCCCCTGGAGAAAGGAATATATGTAGGGAGAGAAGGAGAGGGACAGTCACAACTTGGAAGTTAATTAAGAAATTCAATTTTAGGCGTTCAACTGCAAAGTTGAAAGGCTTTCAAATCTTAGGTTAAGCACATTCCATTTTTTCCACATAACCTACCAAGCTTGGCTGACAAGTAATAAGGCCAACTTCCCCTAGCGACAAGTCATACTGTCCTTGTAGCTGCTTGTTCAGCTGCAAGTATTCTGGGTTTCAAGGGAAAAGGAAGCTATTTTAAAGGACTAATAGGTGAAAAGACACCAATTATTTTTAGGGATGGCCTCAAAAAGATATCTTCTAAGCTATCAGAAATGCTGCTTGGAGAAATGTGTGGTATTAGCCCTGGATCCAAAATAGAGAAAGCATGTAAAGGGGGGAGGGTCTCTTTTCACATAATCTCTCATTTTCTAGACTTTCTAGCATGAAAATTTCCCCTTCATAAAAATCAGACTGAGTCAAAGGATAGGACTATAATGCACTAAGAAAAACATTAATTATAACTTTTATCCTTTAGTGATAAAATGTGTTCGTCAACATGATAATATAGAATTGCCCAAGATTAGAATTATATCATTTCAAATAGTGTACTAGAACCAGCAGGGAGAAAAGTAATACAGCCATTCATGCTTGTCTTAGATCTGAGATATTGGAACCTGTGTTCAGCCTTATTGAAGACATGGGCATAGTTGGAGGCACTATTTCTATGCCATAGGGATTTAATTTCTAAAAGAACAATTTAAATATAATTTTAAAATGGATAAACTGTAATTTCATTTTTACTTTGTAGCATTGTAATATGTGAAGCTGATCTCTTGAAAATCTAGCAAGTACTTGAAAGCGACAGAATTCATGATTTCATTTTCCCAACTACTCCACTAGCAGCCTCTTCATTGTGTTAATGGCAACTCCACCTTTTCAGTTGCTCAGGCCAAAAACCTTAGTCCAGTTTCTCAACAGTAGTGCACAATTTCTCAGCACCGTTGACATTTGGGGCCCAGTAATCGCTTGTTGGAGACAGCTGTCCTGTGTATCACAGGTCAAGCAGCATCTGCTGCCATCTAGTAGATACATATAGCACTCACCCCACTTGTGACAATCTGATAGGTCTCCAGACATCACCATAACAGCATTCCCAGTTGAGAACCAGTGCCTTAGAGTCATGACTGACTTGGATCTCTCTCACATCCCACATAAATCTCCCAGCCAATCCTGTTGGCTCTGCTTCAAAACACTTGATGATACAAGCACAATGCACACCTCCACTGCCCCTGCCTTGATCCAAAACTGCCATCATCCAAATCCCAGATTACTTCAAGGGCCTCCTAACATGTCCCCTTCCTTCCACCCTTGGCCACTTCATTCATTTTGAACATGCTAGCCAGACAGATAATATTAAAATGCTATAAACTTCTTTTCCATGAAATCTTCCAACGGTTTTCTATCTCACAAAGAGTAAAAGCCAAAGTCCTTAAAATGGCTTTTCCGATGTCATCTCATTCTACTCTAATCACCACCTTGTTCTTCCTAGTATACTTCAGGTAGGAGTCTGCCTCAGGGCCTTTATGCCTGTTGTTTCCTTTGCTTGGCAGGCTTCTCTCTTCAAGTCTTTATTCAAAAGTCATGCTCTCAGTGAGGCCATCCCTGAAAACTGGATTGAAAATGGGACTTCCTTCCAGCCCCCACTCTCTATCCCTTTCCCTGGTGTATTTTTCTCTGAAGTATCTATTATCTTACTGTATCGATTACTCATTTATTTTGTTCATTGTCTGGTTCTACCTGGTATGCTCCCTGAAGAGAGTACTTTCAGTCTACTTTTTTCACTAACTTAACCTCAGGACCAAGAATGTTCCTGGAATATTACTGAGAGGCTCTCAAACAAAATATTAAATAAACAGCCTCTTTAGGATCACTACTGGATATTCTCAAAGGGACTTTTTGGAATTTTCAAAACAATTTATTTACATTTGGCTTTTCAATTTAGAGAATTGAAATGTCAATATTTTCTTTGTGATTGGTATATTCTGAAATTTTTTGAAATTATTTTGAGATCTCAGAATAACTTTTTTTTTAAGATTTTTATTTATTTATTTGACAGAGAGAGAGAGATCACAAGTAGGCAGAGAGGCAGACAGAGAGACAAGGAGGGGAAGCAGGCTCCCTGCTGAGCAGAGAGCCTGATGCGGGGCTTGATCCCAGGACCCTGAGATCATGACCTGAACTGAAGGCGGAGGCTTTAAACCACTGAGCCACCCAAGGCACCCCTCAGAATAACTTTTCTTAGAGTGTTCCTGAATCTGGCAAGCAAGGCGAATTATTGCCTTCACACTTACAGAAGTCCAAGGAAATGTTTTTAGATTTTTCATGCTTATCAGTTAAAAATGAAACAAACCTTCAGCAAAAACTGTTCAGTCAAAATTGAACCTTAATATTTCTTAACACAATTTCTAGAGTCACAAAATCTCTCCATTACTTCAGTCAACCTACATCAATTCTTAAACCTCACTGAACTATGTACAAAGCATAATGCTTGATTTTACCAAGTAATTCATCTTATAATTTAAGAAATCCAACAACTTCATTTTCCTCTAGGAACATTTTCCCCTTTTGTTGTCTTGGATGACCTCAGCTGATAGCAATGCTACTGATATGTAACCACCTTGGGATCATTTCTTTTCCTGTTTTTCTTTTGCTAAATCAAAATAGCCACTCAAAAAATATCTTCAGTTGCTGGAAGGTTGAAAGCACTTGAGAACAGTTCAATTTTTCATGTAGTTTGTTTATGAGGGAATATATTTATTTTTAATTAGTTTTACCCTTTATTTCCCTTTGTGAGAGTCAAATATGAGAAACTAGAGGGCTTGAATTTCTCTGCTTACCTCACTGGTAGGGCGAGCTTGTCTTTCCCACGTGTGCTTGCCAACACTGTACTCACTGAGCCTGTTAAAAGGAGCTCTAAGATGTAGCCAACTACAGAGAAAAAAAATGGCTTCCAAGATTCCCCATGGCCCGTATTTATGACTAAACTGTGTGAGAACATGCCAATATTACTATAAAGATGGTTCTGGGAAAATGAGTCTAAATGTTATGGTGCTGCACCAAATTCATTTTCACATAGTGAGGTACTTTTACATTCAGATAATCAATGCCAAACAGGTATTTATTCAGTGCTTATGGTGGTCTTAATTCTGTATCAGAGTGGTATTTCACTATAATAACTTGGGGTCTGAGTAATATTTATTAAAATATTCATAAAATTATAAACATATTTATAAAAATTGTATAAAATATTTATAAAATGTTTATTAAAATGAGTAATATTTATAAAAATTGTTCTACAAATAATGGGTTGATACCAGTGGTCTTCACTAGAACAAGTGATCACTTGAACTGTTTTTATTTATTAGAAACAAGTTGTACAAACAATTTATACAGGGGCGGTGCAGAGGTAAAGAGTGTGTTTCTTCTTTGGTCAGTGGCAAAAAGAAAGTTTTGGCAAATTGACCAATGAGAAAGCAATTGTAAATGAGACCAAAGGGGGCTGTGATACTTTGTAAAACCTCTTTCATAGTTATCATCTATCCCATGAAGTACTTGTACCTGGCCAACCAATGAAAATATATTCCCTCATGAAAATGCCTCAAGTGCCTCAAGTGCCTAACACTGTCCCCATTGGAGACTAGGCTGACGTGAAGTTTTCTAAAGATTACTCTCCTTTGACCATTTTCCCACATTTCTCATATTTCTTTAAAAACCTATTGAAAATTTCATTGCTGACTAGCTGTCAATATTCACTGTTAATTTTCAGCACACAAGTTCTGAGAAGGAAGGGTTAATAGAAAGAGAGCATATTTCCTTTCCTTGAAGAACTCCTTAAGTCTTATGATATTCAAAAGGGAGAATGAAATAGGCTACTTAGAATGCATTGCCTTCCCTCCAAAGGTTTCACCATGCCTGACAGCATTAAAATACAATCATGAGTAAGTTCCAAGAAATTCTTCTCCCAGTTGTACAGTGGATGTAAGTTGAGGCTTGGAAATATGGAGAAATGTAGCCACAGCCCAGAAAGAGATGAAAAGGCTAAGGAGAGAACAAAAATCAGCAATATTCACATCTAAAAACAAAGAATAAAATAAAAACAAGGCAAAAATTCCTCTTTGTTTTATTCAATAGAAAATTGTTCCAAAACACCACTGAAATGTTAGATTTGTATTACTCAAAGCCTTTTTTATTTTGAGTATTCTAAATGAGTTGCTGTAAACTTTTTCACCAACATACATATACTCTAGACAAGAATAAGTCTGAATGAACTATGAAAGGAGAAAGGCTTTTTAAACACTAGTACTGTTAGGTAGACCACTATTGTGTGAAACTCAGATGACAGCTATGGATATGTATGGTCCTGGGCCATGATTATCATACTTCCATTAAAAAAAAAAAGCTGGGAGTAACTCAGTTATGTAACTCAGTTAACTAACTCAGTTGCTTAAGCAGCTGACTCTTGATTTTGGCTCAGGTCATGACATCAGGGTTATGATCTCAGGTCTATGGTACTGAGCCCCACATCAGCAGGGAGTCTGCTACAGATTCTCTCTCTCTCTCCCTCTGCACCACCACCCCCACATGCACACATATGCTTTCTCTCTAAAAATTAATAATAAATCTTTTTAAAAAGCTGACCACTTGAACATAAGCTTTATTAAATCAGTCATATGAGACAAGCTAATTGATTCCAAAATATTGTTTACCTTTTTATTGTTTTATGCCACAATATTTCAGGCAAAATGAAAAACTCTCACTTTCTTGTCATTTAAATTTTTAATTATAGTTTCAAAGTCAGTGGTCACACAAATTGTTTATTGTTCTTATTTCATAAATAGACAGTGTTTTTAAAAATTCATTTCAGAACTGTCTCTACAGAACATTAAGTAGTTTTGGGTTTATGGCCACCATCTTCTCTTATTTGAAAGTAAGTAATTCACAAAACATGCTTTGACCCAAGAATATAGGATTGTAAGAGCTATATTGTAAGAGCTCATGCAGGTTGCAATAGCTACAGGAAAATTCTAAAACTGCATTTTGTGACTTCAATTCATCCAGCAGTTAAGGAAAGAGCGTATTTATGCTATTGGAAAGCAACTCAATAAAAAGTGACTTCTCATTTGCTGCTGAGTGAAACTGCTTTATTTTAGTCTAATAAAAATTTTAAATATTTTCTTCAAGTGTACATTACACTTATTCTGTCAAGGCATTGTCTAGCCAACCTTTCATTTTAAAGCTTCAATGTCTATGATCAAGAGTTATGCATAAGAATTTCCTCAGGCAGTTATTAGACTGAATAAGTTATTAAAATAAATACAAATTAAAATGTCCTATTTGACGCATTTCATATAAAAGTTATTTTGCAGTAGCAAGTCCCCAAAGGACATTACTCAATAGCCACACTGAAATAATATGATTGTGTAATAAACCTGATAAAATGTCCTTCAAGTACAAGAATATTCACGGAAAATACTTAAAAAAGTTGCTAGGGCATTTATCACACTATGCCCCTGAGCATTGTTAGCTCTTGCAATCTGACTCTAAGTAGCCTTGTTTGAATACCATGTTGTAGCAAAGAATGTTCATAAACCCACATGGGCCTAAAAAAGCTGCCAGAAAAGTTTTACATTATTAATTAAAAAATATCCAAAATAAAAGAAATATTTTAAGAATAAGCATTGTTAATTGATGACAAATTCTTCTGTGCCAATAAATGACAAAAAATTAAAAAGAGTATCATATGAAACTATAGTTCATGTTTTATATTCCATTTAATTGGTATTCATTCTGTATGAATTATAACATATATAATTTTTTCTTACATTCAAGATTCTTGTGCCCCAGTCTTCAGTTATTAATTCTAAAGTAACTTAAAAAGTACACATGTATACATGTATCTGTTCACATAATTTATATAATATCTGTTGTCATGAATCTGACTATATAATAATATACATTTTAAAGTGTCAATAGCTATGATAAGGATCTCTAGCCCAAGTGCCTCCCCATCCTCCTGCTCCCTATTTGTAAAATATAGATTTCCATCAGTTCCATCAATAGCTTCAGATTTTCTGTTTTCAAAATGTGGATAAAAATGTTTATTTTTATTCACGGATCCATTTATTTAAAGGAGTACATATGTATATACATATATATGTGTGTGTATATATATAAGAACACACACACACACACACACATATATATATGTGTGTGTGTGTGTGTGTGTGTGTATGTATGTGTGTATGTGTGTGTGTATGAAAAATCATGGTATATAGTATGAGAGAAGTCCAGAAGTAAATCCTATCTCTATCAACTACTAGCTTTTCCATCATGGTCATGGTTTCCTCATATGTAAAGTAGAGTAATAAGATCTACATTATAGGATTATTTTAACTATCCACAAATATGACTAATAGTTACCATATTGGACAGTGCAAATCTAGAGTGCCTACCTCTATTCAAAGTAACTTTCATCTTATTTAGCTTTTTCTAAGTTTTTCTACCACATCATACATAAAGGGACTTCTCTAGACCCTTGTATTAAATTGTCATAATTAATATAGAAAATCCTCCCATGATTCCATCATTATTCATGTGCAGAAAATATTAAACAACTTTTCTACCTACAACAGTGATGTGTTCTTGTTTTATTCAGTTCTGTGTAATCAAAACTCACACATTGATTTTTCATTATGTATTATTATTTTTTGGTTGGAAATTTTATCAGACTCCCCTCTGCCTTTAGACATAATTTAGCCTTGTCTTGAAGTCGCAGATTCATCATTATGAGTATCATTTTGGGGAAAAATGTTATTACTATATGTATATAATATAGCTCAAGAACTCTTAACATCTTGAGGCAAAATTAATATTCAATTCAAAACAAATCAACACAAAGCCAAAAAGTAAAAACAACAAAAAAACTTATGCCCTACTCTAAAGCAAAAAACAAACAAAAATTCAGGATACAATCATCACATAAGATCTTTCAAAGTTCCTCTGTTACTCTATGCAACCAATCAAGACAGACCAGCTGTGCAACAATTGCACTATGCAATGGAAGAGCACCAAACACACCACCCCACTTGGCCTTCCCAAAATCGACAGTTGCTGCCTCTCTCCAATAGCCTCACATCTTCTGTTACATTTGTGTTACATTATTGATTGGAGGAAAGGAGATTTATCCCTCATATCTCAAGAACTGGTGCTAAAATAACTCAGCAATTCTTACTAAAAAGCTTAACATTTCTCCTTCTTCATTCTCATCATCATTAGCTACTTCTGCAGATGTGACAATTTTCATTATGCTTTAGAAAATGTTTGCCTTGGGGTGCCCTGGTGGCTCAGGCATTAAGTGTCTGCCTTTGGCTCAGGTCATGATCCCCGGGTCCTGGGATCCAGCCCCACATTAGGGTCCCTGCTCCGTGGGAAGCGTGCTTTTCCCTCTTCCACTCCCCCTGCTTGTGTTCCCTCTCTCACTCTCTCTCTCTCTGTCAAATAAATAAGTAAAATCTTAAAAAAAAAGTTTCCCTTGATAAAAATTCTAGGCACACGAAACACATAAAATGGGAATGCCAACATTAATGATCTTGAAAACCTTAATTTATATTCTAGTGATGGATCAACTTCTCATGGATTTCTTTAAGAAATACAATTTTATGTTCTGAATTATATCCCATTTCATAGACTGAATCAATAAGGTAATGTTGTGGGATAATAAGATAGTACAACTACCCCTAATTAGCAACTCTCTTTCATTATATGGAGTACATTACTATGATTTTTGTTAAATTGACACTTCACTAAAGATATCACAAGGTAAACATGTCAAAAATCATCTAGTCGCTTATTATTTTATTATTAAATAACAAATAAATGTAGAACATGTTTAAAAATCTCCAATATGAACACTGGTCATTATTTTTTTATTGTAATTTAGCATGTAACATAAAATCGTATTTTACTCTAACACCAAACAATACTTGTTGAAGTGAGCAAGCAAAACAATAGGCCAGTTTCAGCAGCATTTTCAAATTCTCAGATTATAAACTATGCTAAGAAATGAATTTTCTGAGAAAAGACATTAAATCTCTCACTATCTGGTATTTTTTTATTGATTTTCAAATCTCTAAGCCCACCTGTTAATATTCTGTCTAATTTTGAAAGATCAAAAGCATCCTTTTAAAAATCAGGTCTGATTTGGTCAATGATATTTTTTATTACTTTTAGAGAAATAACTAATAATGGAAGATGGTTAATTTAATTAAAGATATGGCCTTAAGAGACTATATATGTATGTAGTCATCAAAATTATTAAATTATATAGAGGTAATGTTAAGGCCCCTTATGGCCTATTATTAAGTGAAAACAAAAGTTCAAGTATGGGTATACTACATTTTCAGTTATGAAAACTACTATGGGATATATATATATGGATATATCCCATATACTATGGGATAAAGGCTAGAAAGGAAAATTTAAAAATGAAAATCTGGTATAATGAGGAATTTTTCAAAGTACATCTTAAGGCTTTAAACATCATTTTTTATAATTATAAAAAGTAAACTGAATCACAAACTGCATGCCTTTTCCATGTAGGCGATTATTGTGAAGGAAAGTTCTGGAAAAACGTAGGTGGTTTTCCAATTCCTCTATGGCCCTGAAATCTCATATCTAATTCAATCATCAGCAAGTCCTGTCATTTCTACTACAAAAACTTTCACAAATCAGTCCACATTTTCCACCCCTGGACTGATGAATTCATCTCCTTACTGATCTTCTCCCAAGGTGATACTGAGTCTAGTTCATGTGAGGAGGGCTCAGCACCTCCAAAGAACCCCCACACCATGACCATCACCAATGGGTGTTTTCTGACTGGGGCCCTTGCTAGGATATTCCTCAAAACTATAGGCCCTGAACTCAGTGAACTATTTGTTCATGGAAGACTTTAATAAGAGTTACCATTCTAGGGGTGCTTGGGTGGCTCAGTCTTTAAGCATCTGGCTTTGGCTCGGGTCATGATCACAGGGTTCTGGGATCGAGCCCCATGTCAGGCTCCTGCTCAGTGGGAAGCCTGCTTCTTCCTCTCCTACTCCCCCTGCTTGTGTTCCTTCTTTCTCTGTCTCTCTCTCTCTCTCTCTCTCTGTCAAATAAATAAATAAAATCTTTTCAAAAAATAAGAATTACCATTCTTTATATTTAAGTATGCTGTATGTCATCGATACAAGGGAACAGTATCTGCATTTGTACCATCTTAGAATGTTATTTATTTTTGTACTGTTTATAATCTGTGGACAAAAGAGGGTTTCCTTCCTCCTTTCACTCTCTGGGTTCATGACAGGGAGGGAGATGCTCCATCTGCTTCTACCTCTTTCTGTTCTATAAGTCAGTCCTCTAAGAGCATCAGTTTAACCCATCACTTATAGCAGGTGAAACTCAGTGCAGGTTTCTCATATGTCCCCAAAGAGGTTTGCTTTCTTTGTGTTATGGTGTCCAATTTGAAATTGCCTTTATAGTCCCAGTGACCATTTCCTAGTATAAAGCTTAAGTAGGGTGAGCTAGGTTTTTAATTGTCACTCTTCACGGTCAATCAGCAGTTCAATTTAAAGAATATGATTATTGGAAAACATACGTACACACACTTCTACCTGTCCCTATTCCTTAAATCTTCTGTACTTAATACAGGAGGGCACTCTTGTTCAAAACCTTTTAATATATTTCTGTTACACTTAGAGAAGACCCAAACTCCTTCCAGAAATACCCAAGAACCTGTGTGATCTCAGATCTGTCTCACTCTCTGTCTTTCTTCTGGCACTCTCCCTCTTATTCACTAAGTTCCAACTTCACTAAACTTTTTTTCACCGCAGAGCCTTTGCATATGCTGTTCCCTCCACCTAGAGCCTTCTCCCCACATAGATGCTTCTACAAAACTACCTTCTGCTTAGGTGGTTAATGGTCAACTATCTAGAATCAGTCCAAAGAACCATGTTATTGTAGGCTTTATACTTATGTAGATCCTCTGAGGGAATTTATAACTTCATTTCCAACTGCTAATGCTCAATTTGCACTTGAGTAAGGAGCTTGTTCTAGGAACATGCATGTTTACTGGCAGAAATGGCCTCCTTAAGGTGAACACTTTCAGAGATCCCTGATTGTTCTCAGTGTCGCCCTTCTCAGTTAAAACCCTATCTCCTTCTTGCAGTCTTTTCCAACACAGAATTTACCTCCTTAGCTCCATTTTAAGTATTTAGAGCATAGGCCCTACTTCTTCATTGTTATATTTTCATACTCTTTGTATGTAGTATTAACAATAATGATTATCATATTACAATAGTGTAACAACAGCAAAGGCTTATCTAAGATGGGCCTTACTATAGGGGCCAGGTACTGTTCTAAGTATTTGACATATATTAAGTCATCAGGTGATATAAGCATTAGTCATATTAACCCAATAAGACAGGCACTCTTTTTTTTTTTTTCAAGATCATCACTTCTATTATTCTTATTTTATAGATGAGAAAACTAGAAGCTCAGAGATTGTTAGTCAAGTTTTCATTCAGATTTTGGTGAAGCTAACAGTCAAACCCAAGTAGTCTGTTGTTGTTACCAAAAATGCTAAATACATAGTCACTATTAAAGAAAACAAAAGAACAAAATAATTGATCATTTCTTTGAGGTAATACTTTTGTGTTCTAATGACTGCATAAAATTGCTGAACTAGTTTTTCGAAGTTTGCCTAAGTCTGCCCCAGCTTCCTTTGGCGATGCTGACACTAAATGATTGACAAGTAGTATTTATTATTCCGCCAAGTGGTTCACTTCTAAAATCCACCATCTTCTGCTTCATTAGTAACAATATATCTCATGGTACAAACTTTCAGAGAAAAATATGGATTCTTTTATCCCAAATCACTGCTGATAGCATTACGGGAAGACCACATACTTCTAATATTTACACTATATGTCTGAGCAGTATAATGTCATTGATTGTGTAAGTAAGAAAGATGGGAGTTGGGGTGTCTGGGCGACTCAACTCATTAAGTGTCCACTCTTGGTTTTGGCTCAGGTCATGATCTCAGGGTCCTGGGATCAAGCCCCACATCGGGCTCTGTGCTTGAGACTCTCTTTCTGCTTCTCCCTCTGCTTCTCTCCTTGTTTGTGCTCTCTCTTTCTAAAATAAATAAATAAAATCTTCAAAAAAAAAGAAACACGAGGGATGCCTGGGTGGCTCAGTGGGTTAAGCCACTGCCTTCGGCTCAGGTCATGATTTCAGAGTCCTGGGATCGAGTCCCACTTCAGGCTCTCTGCTCAGTGGGGAGCCTGCTTCCCCCTCTCTCTCTCTGCCTGCCTCTATGCCTACTTGTGATCTCTCTCTCTCTCTGTCAAATAAATAAATAAAATCTTAAAAAAAAAAAAAAGAAACATGAGAGTTAGTGTAGTGAGAGACTATAAGATTTGGAGTTAAAAACTGGCTTTTTTTTCCCTTTTATCTCCATTGTTACCCACATGACTGTCTATGACTGCCTTTCTATCTTTACGCCTCAATTTTCTTACTTATAAGTGCCAGCTTTTAAAGGTATTATGAACTCTAATGAATATCAAAGAAATATAAGTAAATTATTGATTAAATAACAACATCAGGGCTACTGAATATACACAAGACATTACACAGTGCCAGAAGATAGTCCAAATGCGCTTCACTGCTTGTCTAATGAATGATGCAGGAAGAAAGATGAATAGATGCTGTCAGTAAATTTGTTCTGGTTTTGTTGGATTGATCTTGTTCACAATTACAGAATATTGAATTTTGAGCCTAAGTCCTAATAGCCAGCTCTGTGGATCAGACATGTCTATGACAGACCATTATAGGAGTCAATGATTTCTTAATTTGGAGTTAAAGCGATCTAGATACCAAGGGTTAAAGAATACTTTATATTATAGTAACTGCCAGGAAGAATACCAAGTCATAAAGGAAGAAAGCTGTGCTATAGTGAAGTAAGTCCTAGAATTGGAGGCAGAATGTCTGGGTTTGATTTCTGGTTGACTCACCTACAGCTGTCAGAATTTCTTCTGAAAATTGAACACTTCTGAGACTGTTTCCTTATCCTAAAATGGTCATGTATACCTCCATAGGAGTGTTATGACTCTTAAACATGATAGTGTATTTTAAAATAAAGTAACTAATTCCTATGCTACATGAGGTTACCAAGACAAGGGGAACTGGCTGCTGAACTATGGCCATTCTGTGACTAAGGAATTTGATTGTTCTCATAATATGGAGAGTGCCGCTCATGGGTTACATATTCGGTAAACACTGTGGAATTAAAGTACCTCCACAGAAGTCTTTTCCATGATATCCGTCAAACAATTACCAGTTCATTCATAGCCATTTTAAGCATTTTACTTTCCAAAATAAAATGTTAACTTATTTTTATTTATTTATTTATTTATTTATTTTTTGTAGTCCAGAGTTCTGAGCACACATAATGGGATCCAACTGTAAACTTTTAGGAAGGTTAATTTCTAACTGGCAGTATTTTTAAATGCAAAATTTTAATATGTTCTATTTTAAGACATTTTAACTGAGTGTACTGTTAAAATATCAACATGCTTTATACAAGGAAGTGAGGTGGCAGACACCGGGAAGTCCTCCAAGGACACAGTAATTAGGTTCTAGGAGGATAAGGGTGACTACATTTCCAGAAAGAAAAATAAAGCTAATTTTTTGATATAATTAAAATATATCAAACCAGCAGAAATTTCATAAGCTGAAACATTTTTTTTTAAATTTTCTAGTTCATAAATCACAAGCTATATCCTGACCAAAAATCTTCCTAGTAAAAACTCAGAGGACACAAACAATAGTTTTCATAATGTATTTGGTTTCAGGATTTATAATAACAAATGGCAATTTTATATCTTCTTGCTTTGACTACTTCAAAGGTGTCTGCTCTGTCAGTGGTTTTGGGTGGGGTAAATCTAGTGTATCTACTTGCAAAACTCCAATGTATAACATATATTTAAATATCCCTGTCACCTGTGTTCTCCAGGAACACAAACTGCAATTCCTTTCATCTGTGTCAATTTTTTCATTTGTTCCTCAACTGGTTTTAAGTAGCTGATGTGCCCATGTACCTCAAACTCAGGGCAAAATATATCAAACTCATTTTTATAAGTATGATTGAATATCAAAGAATAATATGCACAGATGGTAGGATGCCAGACGGGCAGAGTGAAAGGTACTTCAGCTCAGAACTTTTCAGCAGGACCTCTTTAAGACACAACTGACGAAATTTTACCTACCCCTTCTCCAACATGGCATGGGATCAGGAGCCAATACCTTTAGAATAAGCAGGTTAAAGTTTTGTTTCTGGAGATAATCTGTAAACGCATACATATAGTCTAGGATAGGTACAGACAAGTCCCACCAATCCTATCAGCTTGACTAGATTAGCTGATTTTCCTAGGAGACTGGATGTACTCATTCAATAAAAAATATTCAAACCATGATGGTCACTTTTTTAAGCATGGGTGATAAAGCAGTGAACAAAAGTAGAAGAAAATCTGTTCCTCCGTAGAGTTTACATTCCAGTTAGGGAAAACAGGTATGAAATAAATAAAAGTGCATAGTAGGACAGATGGTGGTAAGTCTCATGGACAAATATTAGGCAGAAATGGGCAGAGTGTGGTTGCAGGGAGAGGACTATACCTTTTAAAAGTTTGGTCTGATCAGTTTCACTGAGTAGAGGACATCTGAGCAAAGGTCATTGACATTTGAAACCCAAGTATTTAGTGCATACATTAAATACATGTTAAATATATGGCCGTGGCACTACCACCACCACCCCGGCAGGGGGCAGCACCCTCATCATCAACTTCTAGGTAGGTATTACGATTAAGGCGGTTTTATATCCATTATTGTATTTTATTCTTTGAGGTAAATACCCTTTCATGTTGACTTTATACGTGAAAATAATAAAGTGACAAGTTTTTAAATAACCTGTTCAATATCACTCACTCACTATGAGCAATAAAGATCAGATGTCACCTCCAGGTGGTTTGACTCTCAAACTTCCATACTAATTACTATACCATGGTGACTATGAGGTTGGGTCGCCACAGCTGGATGTCTCAGGACACAAGGCACAACACTCAGCTGAGGGACACCAAAAAATAAAAGGCAGAAAAATAATGGATAATTTTGCTCAGTTTGCTATTTTGATATGATCTGGTCATATTTGGTTTCACAAATATATCACAATAACTAAGTAGAGCATTAGGCAAAGTAAATATACTTCATAAAATGTTTTTATAATTATTAAATCCAATTTCACTATTACTTCTTTTTTTTTTTTTAAGATTTTATTTATTTATTTGACAGACAGAAATCACAAGTAGGCAGGTAGAGAGGGAGAAGCAGGCTCGCTGCTGAGCAGAGAGCCTGATGCGGGGCTCCATCCCAAGACTGTGAGACCATGACCTGAGCTGAAGGCAGAGGCCTCAACCCACTAAGCCACCCAAGCACCCCTCGCTATTACTTCTTATTTTGCACACCTAACCTTGAGTTCTTGGACCTAACTGGATTGCCTGTCTCCCCACTTTATTCTATTACAGAAATGTCCTGCAAATGTAAATGTCTAGCTCTAATTCTGCTATCATATGATTTCTTCCCAATTCCTCATTTTCAGTTAAAATTCATTTCTGTCCCCTTCATACTCTGAATCTAATGCTTGACTTAATCAGATTTTTATGCCAGTCTATCTCTTCCATTAAATTATGAATATTTAAATAGAAGATGTAATGTCTTTTTTATCCTTGTATGTCACATAAATCTGAATCCAAAGCTTTGGTAATGATATATTTTAAGCAAACATTGGCTGAACTGAAATAAAATAGAAAGGAACAAACACTTTCATTTCCTCAGCTAGACTCTAAACTGCACTGCACCATGGCCAAATCACTGTCCACTTGGTTCCCTTATATTTTTGCAGAAACATAAAGACAAACAAGTCAGAGATAACAAAAATTTCATATTTAAAAATTGTGAAACTAGTCAATGGTGGTATTTGTATACAATTTATACAGTGAAGGTTTATGTGTCCATAGTTATTTAATACTAAAATAATGAATCTTTGAAAAAGAACTTTAGAAATAAGATGAATATAGGGGTGCCTGGTGACTCAGTTGGTTAAGTGTCTGCCTTCCACTCGGGTCATGATCTCAAGGTCCTGGGGTCAAGACCCACATTGGGGGCTCAGCAGGCATCTTGCTTTTCCCTCTCCCTCTGCCTGCCACTCTGCCTACCTGTGCTCGCTCTCTATCAAATAAATAAATAAAATCTTTTTTAAAAAAGATGAATATAGATCGTGGCCCTAAATCGCACTAGTGTAAGAAATAATGGTACAGATTTCTTTCAAACTAATAGCAACAAAATGAATGGGAAAGTCAAAAAAAGATAGGTATTTGTAGTATATCATTTTTTGACATCTTAATGACTACATAATCTAAATGGAAACCTTTTAAAATATCTATTTAATGAGATATAACTAACATTTATAGTTTACTATATATTATAAAAAATTAAAAATTAAGATATTCTTCTATAATACAGATTCATAATGTATTTTGAAATTTCCATAGAATTAGGCTAAGAATCTCAAAGCCATTAAAAATCTTATACAGAGTCTTCAAAGAGCTCTCAGCTAGATTATCAATTTCTTCTTGTGGACCTCAAAATTTATATTTATGGGGTTGAATTTTCCCTCCAATTTGTGCTTCCTCTTCAGGGTTGAAATACAACTTACTAAGGAGGGGAATTCAGCACAAGACAGCCTGATGCAGGTGTGATACCCTTTCCCAGGGTCAAGCAGCTAGACACCTGCTTAAAGTCAGTTCAATATTATATGAAGACTACATTCATACTCAGAGAGGATTTTCCAGTGTTAGGTAAATATTCATGTTTTCTGTCTATGATACATTTCTTTATAACCAAAAACTGTTCTCCATATTCCTCTTGATTATCATACAGTCTCTCTCATTCTTGGCCATAAAGCAATAATATAAATAATGTATGCAATCAAAAGAAATTTTTTTTTAAATCAGAGCCTAAAGGAAAAAAAAAAGAAAAGAGAGACAGAAAGAGAGAATTAGAACCAAATTCTATTATCCAAACAATCACAATTCTGTCTTATTTTTCCTGGAAGTTTACTATATGAAATAGTGTTTGAATTACATCTGCCAATGACCAAAACATGAAAATAATTTTGTTATATAGAAATTTTCATTAAAGCATTTTTTAAAATGATGGACTTGCTTTTTGTTATTAAACAGTCTGGAATTTTTATCTTAAGCTACAAACTGAAAGAAAACAAATACAAACCATAAAAATAAGCAGATGTCCACTGATCATAACCAGAATTCATCCAAGAGAAATCTGCTTATATGTAATTTTATTATCTAGGCTAGTCTTACTTTTAATGATCAGATTTTTTTTTTTTAAGTAACAGATTGCTTTCTTGATTATCATTGTAAGATCTGATCTTTACAAAAAGTGTAGGGAATGAGTTGCTCTTTTCTCTTACCGCCATGTATAGTTTGCAAGCACGTGAGTTTCTATTTATCACACTGAACTGTGACAATTTAATAAAGATTTTGCTAGATCTCACAAAGTCCATATATAATTGTCATGTAGACTAAAATGAATGCCACACACAGGTCTGTGGTATTCCTTTAAAGAAAAGTCAATGACAAAAGAGCAACAAGAGGTGCTCATATATATTATTCAAAAGTTTACACTGTTAGTCTGTAAGATGCCATACACATATATCATCATCATTAATTAGTATTTCTCAAAGTTCCATGTTATCCTTGTAATCCTAGCAATTATTTTAAAACCAAATAAGGATTAACATAAGAATAAATTCTATCGGTTTTGTCATTTCTAAATTATTTAAAGAATCAATATCCTACAGAAATGAGTTATGTATTTCATTAATATCTTTAAGATAATATCCCATCCTCATCATTATCAGAGAATTATAGGCTTTTAGAGCCATAAGGTGTCTTAAATGTAATCTGGTACTACTCTTTTGTTTTCAAATACAGGCAGAGTAATTAAATGACTCTTAACCCCATGCAACTAGTTAGTGATGAAGTCAGAAACTAAGATTTCAATCTTAAACCAAATATTATATTCTTCCCATTATGAACAAAGCTACCTCCCCAAAGTAGTAATTAAACTAATATCTGATGATTATATATTGGTTCCTATGTGCCAAGTTCTGTTCTAAGCTTTATATTGATTTAATCTGTGTAATAGCCCAACTGGCAGGTACTCTTAGCTTCTGCATTTTATAGGTGGAGAAACAGAGACAGCAAAGTTTAACTCGCCTGCCCTTCAAGTGACTAGTAAGACATTGAGCTGTTTTGGACCCAGGAATGATGGCTTCAGAGCCCTTGCTCTCAACCAAGATATACTATTGCATATAATTTATAAGTAGATAGCATTCTCCTCATGGGCTATACCAAGAGAATAATCAACAGGTATCATCTTTGACTAAAACTAACTTCCAACCTATGATTTAATAGTATAATTAAAGATAATTAAGGTGGCCTTCAAGGTGAGCTTTCCCAGAATTACTTGGGAGATTCAAACCCATAGCTGTCAGTGACACTTTGCCATACCCCTGTAAATAACAACGTAGGTTCACATCGGTTAGTTCATTCACTTTTCCTGTCCTACATCAAATATTTACTGGGAGCCTACTATCAACCAGACACTCTTCTGAGAATAAAACAAACATCTCTGCTCTCATAAACTTGTACTCTTGGGGGGGAAAACATGCCACTGAGAGTAATAAAAGCAAATGTTATATTACATATATACAATATACATTACAAATATATTACATAATTTACATATAAAAGTAAAAGCTATAGTTATATTAGAAGTTGATAAATACTATAAACAACAACACTGTTTATATTTATAGACCCTAATATTTATAGACCTTATATTTAGACCCATGTTACAAGCTATTTGAAGTGTGGAGGAGAGGGCAGTTTGCAATTTTAAGCAGTGTCATTGAGATAAGCCTTCTTGAAAAAGTGAGCGAACACTTAATAAAGAGAGTTAAACATGAAGCGATCTGGAAGAAAGCCATCTGAGGAAGAAGAAAGAACTACTATAAAAGCCACAGGTATGATTGTGACTAGAATTCTGGTGTCAGGCTGGGGAAAGTGATCATTAAGAAAGAAGTGGGGACACAGAGAGATACCTGAGGGCTAGATCGTGAAGGGTCTTGAAGGACACTGGAAGGGCTCTGGCTTCTGTTCTAAGTACCACAAAGAACATCACAAGATTTTAAGCAAAGGAGTGCCATGACCTGACTTAGTTTTAGAAGATCACTCTGGCTGTCATGTTAAAAATACAGCGTGATAAGACAAGAACAGAAGCAGGGAGATAAGCGGAGAGGATTTTGGAGTAATATAGGTGAGAAATGACAGCGGCTCAGGCCAGGGTGGTAATGGGAGAGTTGTAAAAAGTGATGCAGTTTTGGATATATTTTGAATAAATTTAACAGATTTGGATGTATTTTGAATATATTTAACAGATAGGAAAGAATGAGAACAGCCAAACCGGACTCCAAACTTTCTGGTCTGAACAACTAGAAAGGATGGAATAGTTATCAACAAGACTGAGGAAGGCTGCAGATGAAGCAGATTTAAGGGGTAAGAGCAGTAGTTCAATTTGGGGGCATGCTGGGTTTACGATATTTATTAGTCATTGAGTAGACTGTGGGAAGCCGTTGAATAAATGAGTCTAGAAGTTCAGGAGAAAGGAATGGACTGGAAATAGATATTTGGGAGTCATCATCACATATACGAACTTAAAATCATGAGCCTAGATCACACTAAATTCAGGAAGTAAACAGAGAATAAAAAAGCACCAAAGACTGATTTACAAGGCCCTCAAACTTTATAGAGCTAAGTGGACAAGTAAGGACAGAAAGAGAATTAGCAAAGAGGACTGAAAAGCTAAGTGAGATAGAGGAAAACCAAGAGATTATGGGACCTGAATGCCCAGTGAAGAAAATTTATCAATTGTGTCAAATTCTGCTCACAGTTCTAGTATGGTGGGCAAGGAAAAGTGACCCCTGCACTTAGCATCACAGAAGTATGGGTCACGTTGAGAATTAGTGGAATGGCAATAGGCAGAGGTGAGAAAAGCTGAAGTTTAGTATTATGTATTTTATTCTGATTATTCTCATTATTAATTTCATTTACATTTTTCCGTGTCCTTTTTGGGGATTATGGGGAAGAGGTCATACCTTATTTAGTTTGATATTCTTCAGGCTTGTTAAACAGTTTTCTGAATAATATCAACTGCTCAAGAATATTTTGTATTCAATGGATGAATAAAACACCTATATGTAAGACATAAAAAGTAGTTCTATTGTAGGTGGAACTTAACTACATAGTTGAAAGGGGAAAAAAATCTGGTTTAAGACCAAATTGTTACAAATGTTCAAAGGAAAGTGCTCATTGAGGGCTGTGTGACCATTTAAAGAAGTAGCAGGATTTTGGTTGGATTTTAGAGAAGTACATCGATGTGTACACAAGCTCATTTACTCCCTGAAATGATCTGCATTGTCACTTTGCTTGGTAACAGTGACACTTCCCAGAAGAAGAGGAGGAAGAAGGAGGAGGAGGGGGAGGGGAAGGGGGGGAAAGAGAGAAGGAGGGGAGAGAGGAGAAACAGGCATATACCACCTTATTTTGCTAAAATTTAGATTCTTTTTTGGGGGGGTATAGCATGAGCAAGAGGGATAGAGAGAGGGAGAGAGAATCTCAAGCAGACTCTGCTAGAGTGAAGAGCCTGACACAGGACTTGATCCCAGAACCTTGAGATCATGACCTGAGTGGAAACCAAGAGTCAGATGCTTAACAAACAGCATCACCGAGGTGCCCCTAAAATTTGGATTCTTAACTCAAGTGCAATGTGGCCTAGGATTTATCAGGAATCAAAAAGATAAGTAAAAACTGAGGTTATTTCTTTTAGCTCAACGATCAGTTATGGAATGTATTGTGAGAGGATTTGGGTCCTCCCACTCCCAAGAAATCCTTTTTAACTCCTGAGCCCCAGTAGCTCCTAAGCCCAGTAGCTGCAGTTAGAGAGAGACTCTTCACAGAGGTTATTCAGTTAAAAGAAGGTAGGTCCTAATCCAATATGACTGCTATCTTTCCAAAAAGAAGAAATTTACACATAGACACATAAAGAGGGAAGGCCATGGGAAAAGACAGGGAGAAGATGACCAGCTACAAGCCAAGGAGAGAGGTCTGGAACAGATTTCTCTCACAGAAGGAAATGACTTCATGGACACTTGGGTCTTGGACTTTGAAGCTGCTGAGCTCTGAGAAAATAAATGTGTGTTGCTTTAGCCACAGAGTCTGTGGGACTTTGTTATGGTAGCCCTAGAAAAATAATACAGAATGTAAAGCTAAAATGGCCCATCTTTTGCATTCATCTGCAAAAGAATGCTGTAAAAATAGATAGGAAGATTCCCCAAGAGCATGGAAGGCAGGCCAAGAAACGACTGGGTTTCATCTGAGTTTGCAGTAACTTCGCTATGAGAATGCTCTGTTCTTTTTTTTTTTTTTAATTTTTAAATTTTTAAAAAGGTTATATTTATTTTATTTGAGAGAGGGAGAGAAAGAGAGAATGAACAGGCAGAGAGGTAGAGGGACAAGTAGACTCCCTGTTTAGTGGGGCGCCCATGTGGGGCCCAATCCCGGACCCTGAGATCATGACCTGAGCCAGATTCAGATGCTCAACCAACTGAGCCACTCAGGCACTCCCAGAAGTCTTGTTTTAAATACTGACCTTCTACTAATAATCTCATGACATGTCACAAGTTAGTCTAGAATTTTCAGAATAATTTCACCTCGAAATTCAACGTGGTGGGCTTATTTTTCTTTCAGTTCGTCTCACTGTTTTGTTCTTGTTGATATTTCCAGAGTCCAAATGACCACAAAGCTCACAGTTCAGCATATCAATACTCTGTTCTTGATTTACTTTGTATCTTTCCATACAAGAGAAAATTGTTTCTATAATTCAATCAATACAAATAATTTTTTAATTATCTCTCAATTCATATAAGCTACTCTGTGTACCCGTTTGTGCCAGATAATCAAATGCTGACTATGAATATGAAATGCTGAATAAAATAGAGATTTTATTATTAATTAGGGATGGCAAGGGTTACAGATCAGGAGATGACTGTCACTGAAAAGACAGTGTGTTATAATCACAGATCCCAAAGTGGGGTGGTGGCGGGGGGCATGTCATACTGCACATGGGGTTAGGGGAAGGCACATGGGGCAGCACCAGTACTGGTCAGAAGGCAGGCAGAATGAGATGGGAGGAGTGAGGAGAAATGTGGGCAAGAGCCTTTTTTATGGTTTCCATGGTAAGGAATGGGGGAGGCAGGATAATCAGGTTTAGGATTAACTAGTTCAAGAAATTTCCATGAGCTCTAAGGTTAAAAGGCTATCAGCAGTCCTCTGGTACTTGGCCCTGGGATGAGTAGGGCAAGTGGATCATGGCTCCCAGAGTGTAAGAGTTCAATAGAAGATGTGGTCCTTATACACAATGGAATATTACTCTGCCATCAGAAAGTATGAATACCCAGGTTTTGCATCAACATTGATGGGGGAAATTATGCTGAGTGAAATAAGTCAAGCAGAGAAAGTCAATTATCATATGGTTTCACTTACTTATGGAACATAAGGAATAGCACAGAGGACATTAGAAGAAAAGGAAAAATGAAGTGGGGGAAGTTGGAGGGGGAGATGAACCATGAGAGACTATGGCCTCCTAGAAACAAACTGAGGGTTTCAGAGGAGAGGGGGGTGTGGGGATGGGTTGGCCTGGTGATCTATATTAAGGAGGGCACATATTGCATGGACCACTGGGTGTTATATGCAAACAATGAATCTTGGAACACTGCATCAAAAACTAATGATGTACTGTACGGTGACTAACATAATTAAAAAAAAAAAAGATGCTTAGGACTGTGATTCTGGATTGGTTTGCTGGCATTTAAAAGGGATGTTCTAGGACAAGTCTTTGAACAACTTTAGGAATTGGCTAATCTTGGGAAGAACTGACACTTCCAGATCAGTAAGTTCCTGTTAAAGAACCAGAAGACAGAAAATAGAAAAAGACATGGCTAATACATAGGGGTTGCTTTATTTCCCAGTAATTTGCCACTTTCTTAGTAATTAACACACTGCACAATATTTTAGAATTTTTTCAGCCTCTCATGACCATAACTTATTAGCCCAGTCTTAACTTTGACATTGATGTTAACAAACAGCTGTAATAAAATCTGTATAAATTTTGGTAACTCTTTCCTAATTTTATAATTCCTTAATAAAAACAATAGCCATTTTTCCTCTTTTTGGAAATTATTTATTCTAATAAACAGATATGCAGAATTAATATGACTTGCTTTTAAGTGAAGGTTATTTTTGTGCACAGAAAGTATGAAAAGACATCACAGAAAGACTTTTTAAAGGTTATCAATTCTTCATTGACTCAAAGGACACAGTAGCAATTATTTTCCTTGAATTATACTATGTAAATATTTTGGAGCCAATTTTGAGAGTTTATTATTTCTTTAGGTTTATTGAAAACTGGACAGGGTATAAAGAATTGTATTCTTCTTCTTTATATTCTATTCTCCTCTTGGTGTTTGCCTGAGATTTAGGGTAAGTGCCTTTGCTTCTGTATCCTCTGGATGCCTTTTTTTCCCCAATGTAATACTCAGGATGACACTAGCCATATGAAGATAGCTCTGAAAATGCACTGAGGTTCTAGAATTTACTGAAGTAAAAAATAGTACTGAATTTTCTGTAGTCAATCTCTCCTAAAGCTGCAGATTGAGAAATAGGTTATACCCAAGATTGTGATTAAAGATAATAGTGGTCATGTCTGATTCTCAATTCCATGGGATACATCCCCCTTTTCTGGGTGACCTCAGGACAAGCTGAGGAATATTCAACAAGAACAGAAATAGATGGCATTAAATCAATCAAATACATCACCATTCCATTGGCTTTATATTAGAATGACAGAATGACAGAAGGCCTGAGTAAGAAGTGATAAGGAGATTCTGAAAGTTAGCTCTGTAAGAGTATTTTAGTGACTCAAGTCAATGCCTGATGAAATGAACCAACAGCATTAAGTTCTTATCTTTAATTCACCGTGTGTTTTTGTCACTAATCTCTCCTTAAGGGAATTATTTGTCTTCACAATTTTATTTAAAGAAGAGGGTTTTTAGAAATAGATACAAATAGGGAAAGGATATCCCACATCTGTCCATGGTATATACTCTAGTAATTAAATGTAAATTGTAACTTAAGTTAAGAATGACACTTTGGAAGACTCCTCACTGATCCAGTTTGACACGGGGCCTCATACGTTGTGGCAGCATAGACGCACATGAGCACACACGTGCACACACATGCACACACAGATGAAATTAAAATTGATGTTAACACCAGAGGGAAAGAAAAAAGAGCAAAAACGCACAGCCCTATATTGCCAAATGGACAGTCATGGAATTTTCTTCGGGCTTAAAACAAGTTGCTCTCACTTATGGAATTTCTCTTCCCATAACCATGAGAGGGTTTTGGAGAAGTCACATGTCAGTTGAAGAATGCACCCCTTTAGTTTTTCAAGTGGTGCCAAAAGGTGTTAGGAAAGAAGAATATTAAATTGCAACAGGCTCTTCTCTAAATTCATTGGAACAGCTGAACTAAAACCACTAAGTCAAGCAGAATCTGATTACTCAGAAGGGGTTGTATCATGTAACACATACAAGTCTAGGAAGTATCATTAAACATGGTCTTTGGATCTAAAATAAAGTAGCCGAAGACTCGCACTGAAGTATTCCTCGGGTTAAATCACTGCAGCAGCTCTACAGCCAGGGCTCGGCTTGAGTTCCGAAAGTGCGAGACCATCATGACTGAGGAGAAGCGGGTGGAAGTGAGACAAGTTACTGCAAAGCTCTGCCCTGTTCCTGGCCTGAGGAGAGAGACTAGGACAGGGGTGGGCTGTGATGGAGGTGGTGTATGGTGTAGGTGGAGCTCCTTCCCAGGTGATGATCCAAAGGGACAGTAGATGTGAAATATTTTATTTATTTGAGGGAGAGAGCAGAAACCACACAAGTGCACAAGCATGAAGTGGGCAGAGCAGAGGGCGAGGGATAGGGACGAGCAGATTCTGCACCCAATCTCAATCTCATGACCCCAAGATCATGACCTGACCCCAAAAACCGAGAGTTAGATGCTTAACCCACTGCACCACCAAGGCGCCCCAGGGGAGTATAGATTTTAGATAAAGCCTCATAAGAATGCAAATCACAGTCTTAGGTCTTAGCAATCGCCTCCTATGTTAATACATGTTCCTATTTCAATGAGCAACCTCAAATATCTCTTTGATCTAAATCAGTACTGTCCAATAGAAACATGATGTGAGCCAAATATTTAATTTCACATTGTCTAGTAGCTACATCAAAAAAGTAACAAGAAACAGGTGAAATCTATTTTAATTATACATTTTAATTATACATTTTATTTCATCTAATGGGTTGAAAATATTCTCATTTTAACAAGATTATATGTTGAAAATCTTAATGAGATATTTTAATTCTTTATTTCTGTACAAAGTTTTTGAAACTGAATGTCTTCTACACAGAACACATCTCAATTCAGATTAGTCACATTTCAAGTTGTCAATAGTCCCATGTGGTTAGTGCTTACCATGCATGGCTATTGACAACACATATCAGATGTTGGAGTCTATTACTGAGGAACACTTGGAAAGCCAGTGTATGTTTAAATAGGAAAAATCCTGTGAAGCTGATATACCTAGCGGTATATCAATTAACCTGAAACTTCTCTTCATGAGCCCCATACTTCTTTGTTGCCAAAATTTGGGGTTGTAGAGACTAAAAACTTGATGTGAAAAATCTTGGATTATACTCTTAGCTCTAACCGTGGCTCTGACTGGTTTGTTTGTTAGTGAATCTGGACTATGATTATAGTTATACCTATACTATCCTTGGATTTGATCCAGGGAACCCCATTCCAGTTTTAGACACCTTATGAGTATGTACTGATACACCTTAGAACTAAACAAAAAATGCACGGACCTCTAGATAACACTGGCTCTCTATGCAACTCAAGCAGTCAATTAATGTAGCTTGTACATTTTTCTAGCCAAACTTGGCTCCAGACTCAATATTGTTTACACATTTATCTATGCAGGAAAACCATTATGTGTCTATGAATGTGACACTTTGGGGGCATTCTAAAGAAATTAATTCTTTCCTTCCTTGAAAAAATTATTTACAAAATGGTTACTGTGTGTGTAGATAAATGAAGCACTGAGGTCAAAAGAATGAGAGTGTGGAACATGCCACAAAGAGCTTCTGGTTTGGTTTGCAGAAATAGATACATCAAATTAGTGTATATTATTAGTGTAAAAAGAAACATAAAGAGGGAAAAATTAATATGCCTTGGATCTATCAGGAGACTTCATGGAGAAATTCAAACTCACTGTGTTTGATGTGAACATCACAAGGATGATTGGGTTTGAGCTGACAATTCCAGATTGAGGAAAATGTTTCAGCAGAGGAATGGAATTGAGTGGCTAGGGATAGGAAGAACCTAATATAATTGGCAATTTTGTGTGAAGAAGTAATAATGATGGTTAATGTTGATTATATAATATGTATTATATGATATATAATAATGAGGATACAATAATGAGAACAATGAGCACAGAGAGGTTTAATAACTAAGATCTATAAAGCTGGAAAATATAAGATGAGTTTCGGTTAGACACTTTGAATTCAGAGTATTAGTGGAACATTCAAGTGTCAGGGACTGTGGTGTTAGAACATCCATATAAAGTTGAAACTGGAGATATCTTGGGAACGAAGTTTACGTTATTAATGAACTGTAGGAAAGCATCTAAAGAGATTAATATCGAAAGCTAAGGCCTATTCCCTGGGGAACACCCACAGCTGGAAAAGGAAGTTGAGGGAAAAAGAGAGAGAGATGGTCCATAAGAAAACAAGGAAAGTGTAATATGATGGAAGCCAAGGAAGGAAGAGAGATAGATAATCACATCAAATGATGTATGAAGATCAAGAAGAACAAAGTCCTAACCCCCCATGGCATTCATTCAGAAGGAGAGAGAAACCCAACAGAAATGCAAGGCAGTTCTCAGTGAAATAAGAAAAAGTGGATTAAAAATAAGGGAGACATTGAGTATAAGCCCCTAATCTGACAATTTTGGTTTGGTGCAACAAAAGAGAGAAGCATAATGAAAGATAAAGAAATACCAGCCTCTGAAAGTCTTCATTCGCTAACTCAACCACCAGATAGTGGTTGGGATGGATGGGTTAGCAGAATCTTCTGAGCTACCTACGTAAGCATAGAAAGAAGGATGAAATGGATGAAAAGATTAAAAAGGTAGAAATCAATGACAAGAGAAAATTGCATGTAGCCTGTGGAGAAAGCCCACTTTTTAAACTACCAAAATCATCTACCCAAAGTGAAGTGGGCTTGGGAAATTCAAGAAGGTGAAGAGTACTTTAAAAAGACTTGGTAATGTCTCTATGAATAAAATGAAATAAATAAAATTATTGTCAAATATTGGGGAAGGTTTAATTGCAGTTAGACACCATGCTTTTTTAGTGGGTTAAGTATTTTCCCCCACAAAATTTTGAACCTAGAGGTATAGATATAGAAGAAGGAAATGGTGATTTATAAGGACATTGATTAAAAAATAGTTCATGGGGCGCCTGGATGGCTCAGTGGGTTAAAGTCTCTGCCTTCAGCTCAGGTCATGATCTCAGGGTCATGGGATTGAGCCCCGCATCGAGTTCTCTGCTCGGTGGGGAGCCTGCTTCTCCCTCTCTCTCTGCCTGCCTCTCTGCCTACTTGTGATCTCTGTCTGTCAAATAAATAAATAAAATCTTTAAAAAAATAAATAAAAGTAGTTCATGTACTTACTGTGACAAACCTTCATGAACTGGTCTAGGTAACAGAAGTAAATAGCTAACAACCATAGATGTTTTGAAATACTTATTTTCAAACTAACTACAGATGAAGTTCTCTACCTGATCAGAGGATGAGTTGGTTTAAGAAATCTGGCATTTTTTATCAAGCCTTAGGGATAAATTAGGTTTGAGTTTTATTTATTTGAATCACAAGAGAAGAAAGTATCTTTTTCAAGGAGAGTAGACAAGAGTCTAAGGGTAGTACTAATTCTGAGTATCTCAAGGGTCTGTCACCGAAAAGGTCTTCTGGCCCCTGTACTCAAATCTCAGACACAGGACAAAGAGCAATGAAAAAGAGTAAAACTTGAAAGAATTGGCTTTAGTGGTAGTTTCTTTGAGGATGGGAATTTCTCAGGAACACATCAGACAAACCATGAGGGACTATGGACTCTGAGAAACAAATGAGGATTTTGGAGCGGATGAGGGTAGGGGGTTGGGTGAGCCTGGTGGTGGGTATTAAGGAGGGCACGTATTGCATGGAGCACTGGGTGTGGTGCATAAACAATGAATTTTGGAACACTGAAAAAAAAAACAAAATTAAATTAAATTAAAGAAAATAAATTGCTATATTAGGGAAAAAATACTAAAATAAATAAATAAATAAATAAATAAATAAATCTGTCCTCTCCCCCCACCCCCCAAAAAAAAGAAAGAAAGAAAAGAAACATCTGTGGATATCAATAGTGATACTGGTGCTTAAGCAAGTATGAAAAACAGCACTTTTTGTGGGCATCTGAAATAATTAACTGTAGGAATAAAGTAAGGAGGAATGTAAGAGAAAAAGAAATTGGCAGAATTGATATGGAAGCCAAAGGGTATACCTCACTGAACATACAATAGACATCATCTGAGATTAGCCTCTAGTCTTTGGACATATTTGATGATGCTGAAGTTCCTGAAAATTTAAAAAAAGCTGAGCCAGAGAAATCTTATATTTGACTATTATCATGATGTTAATTTGCCTCCAGGCTGAAATTAAAAATGGAATACTGAGGAATATTAGTGATAATTAGAGGTAGGACAAGTTTATTGAACTGAGAAACCCTATAGAATATTTAGTCTATAGATCTCATAAATTACGGAAACAAAACTGTTAATACTGAGAAAAGGTATCCTTTTATTTCTCCATTGCATATTCAGTACATCAACATATAACACTAGCTCATTGACTGAAAGGGGACCAAACCATTTGCGAAATTTTTCATTCCTTAATTAGATTAGACTGCTAATTATTATATGGCATAAATCATTTATATAATTATATTCAAGTATAATGGTAAGTCATATAAATAGAAGAAATTGTAAAAACAATAACTGGTATCTTTAGAAGGGGGAATATCCTTGCAGAGTGTAGCTGGAGAAACTATTAAGGACCTACCTATGATAAAAAGTCAAAGGAACATTTGTTTGGGGAAAAAAAAAAAAAAACCCACTATTAATAGGGGCCAGAACCAGAGGCATCTGGTTGCTGAGCTGATCTAAAACTCAGAGCTTAACTTTACAGAGGAAATACTTTAGGAAGCACATAACAATTACATCTATTCAAAAAATATCTGTTTTGAACAATTTATTTACAATTGTAATTAAAAGGAGGGAAAAAAATCTAAGGTCTTAATCTAAAATTGCATTTTAATTTCCTGGATCTTGGTGAGTGAGAAGGGGAATAAGGTAAAAAAGTAAGAAAGCCAATGGTTGTAAATATCTCTCTGTTAGAACTTCTTGACGAGAAGGGTGTATTTTACGTAAAGCAAAATAAAATGAGAGGTCAATTCAAGGAGCAATCTGCATTAAAATTTTAGGACCTTGCACATGCCTAGAGTTATAAGAAATTGCCAAATTTAAATACATTAGAATACAGTTCTCTCTTAATAGAAGCTATTGAATAAACAATGATCACAGGAAGACTAAATTACATGCCAATTTGTCAGTCATTTATACTATGTAACTTTCTAAACATTCCAAGATAATCCAAGAAAGAGTAACTTCCTAAACATCCCAAAATAATCCAAGGAAGAGTAAAATATGATACAAAGCACATGCCTTACCTCTGTGTGTAATTTATAATTAGATTGACAACCAAAAAGACAGGCATCAAGAGGAAAAGAGACTCAGAGAGGCAGCCAAAGAAATGCCAGACAGTGAGAAAAGTGAAGAAAAACACAGGCAGCCATTCAGATGAACTGTTAATAAGACAAGTGCCAAGATTTCCATATGGGCAGTGTGGTAATACTATATGTAGACATATACCAAGCATTTTAATAGCCAGGTTTCACTAGGAGCTCAAAACAGTAGAGGCTAGACAACAGTGTGCTCATTATTATTTTTCCCTTGAGCCAAACATGCATATAAAAGAAAGCAAAAATGTTATCCATTGGAACAAAACCAAAAGGAAAAGTTTTTAATGAGCCTAATATATTCTAAGTAAATGATACTGTTCCTAGGGTAATTAGTGTCTTAGAACATCTGTTACCTTACCAGGGAAAACAAAATCTAATTTTATCTCCTGATACTCAAAAACATTTATAAACCTGCAAATGACACCATCATGTCATGAAGAAATACACAACACAAGGTAATTGCAATTGTAAAACTAAATGGAGCTTGGAGAGCCAGGCATTTTATCGGACATTGACATTAGACATTAATTTGCTATTAATTAATGAAGACATGGCAGCTGGGTTGCATACCCATTTACAAAAAATCAAATCCTAAATCTCCATTGTATATATGTGATTTAAAAGGTTTAAAAACACAGTGAGACCATGGGAATATTTCATTTCGTTTTTCCTTTAACAACCTACCTTAGTTTCTATTACCACGTAAAATCCAGTAAGATGGAGTTCTAACTTCTTGCACCAAAAGACCACAAGAAATTGCCTCCTGCCCCAAGCATCTCTATTCTTTCACCAATAAAAGAATGGTAGTTCTTCAAGCAATATATGTTCCCATTTCACCAGTTATGTGACATACAGCTTAGGACAAGAAAACATTTAATGCCAGTCTTTACTTGTGCAAGAACTTGCTAATGTCCCCCAATATGTGTTTTCTTATTCTTTTAAATAGTAAAATAAGCCTAATTTTTATATGGGCACATGGCTATATAATAGATCAGAGAATGTATGGCAAAAAAACAAAAACAGAGGAATCACAAGCTGATAAAGTTTAGGGAAGAAGTGGAAGAAAAAACAAAAACTAAAAAAAACTAAAGAAAAAATTATAGCCGAGTAAATTACAAGACATAGGTACATTGGAAAAGATAAAAGAAAAACTTTAAAAAGAAAGAGTTAAAATGTGTTTTATAAAATGGGTGTATCTGTATAAAACCCATTTTGAAAGAGTATAAAACCCATTTAAAAAATCAGACAAAGGAACACAGAAAATATTTAAAATATAAATTAAATTTTCTAGAACAAAAGGAAGAATTAGTTTAACTGGTACAAAAGACACACCATAGACCAAAACCATTTCACAATGAGATGTATGTATCCTAGTCACATTATCGTTAGGTAAAGAAAAAATTCTCTGGGTGGCCACACAGTGTGACCAAATCATTTTTAAGCAGTCAAAATTCAGTCTGATCTTAGTTTTCTCTACCACAATATTTAACGTTAGAAAGTAGTAGGAAAAAATGGCAGTGAAGACCTCAAAGACATAAGGTATGATCCAATAATTTTCCACTCAAAGAGTTTTGAACAAGCAAAACAGAAATATTGCTATGAGCTCACCTTGAAGAAGTGACATGAGTAATAATTTTTGCCAAATAGGAAAGAATGGGAAATTATAGCAAAATGATTAGAAGAGAATATTGAATCTACTTAACTAAAACATGTGGGGAGCAGGATTATAAAACTTATATAAATGTTATAGATCCTGAAAGTATAACAATCTAATAAATAGGCAAGAGAAAAAAGAAGGTTGGAAAATTTTTTAAATGTAAATTTATTTTTCTTACAGTTAGTTGAAAAGCTGTATTACTTAAATGTGATTAATTAGAGACATTTCAGCTTATTTAATAACACATATACATTAAGAAATACAACACTGTCAACTAAATTGAGTGTGGAGAACACAGGGTAGTGAGAGAAATATCCTAACATAATCATTCCTCCTTCTAGTGAATAAACAATAAAATATAGACCATAGAGGATTTTATACAAATTTCTAGCTTAGGGATATCCAGTTTAAAGATAGCTTTAAAGAAACACAAACTAGGGGCACCTGGGTGGCTCAGTTGGTTAAGCGACTGCCGTCAGCTCAGGTCATGATCCCGCAATCCCAGGATCGAGTCCCACATCAGGCTCCCTGCTCGGTAGGGAGTCTGCTTCTCCCTCTGATCTCTCTCCTCTCATGTTCTTTCTCTCTCCCAAATAAATAAATAAAGTCTTAAAAAAAAAAAGAAAGAAAGAAAGAAAGATAGAAAGAAACACAAACTACATGGGGCACCTGGGTGGCTCAATGGGTTAAGCCTCTGCCTCTGGCTCAGGTCATGATCTCAGGGTCCTGGGATTGAGCCCCGAATCGGGCTCTCTGCTCAGAAGGAAGCCTGCTTTCTCCTCTCTCTCTGCCTGCCTCTCTGCCTACTTGTAATCTCTGTCAAATAAATAAATAAAATCTTAAAAAAAAAACCCACAAACTACAAAACAAAATATTGAAAAAATATCCTATACAAACTAAAAGCATGATATAAAAGGACATAACAAAATTCTATCAATCACACCAACATATTGTAGGGCTAAACTCAACTATTATATATAAAAGAAGCTAACAAATTAGAAAACAAAGTGAAACCCAGGCATATGTTGACTCCAAGAGACGAACTTGAAACACACACACAACCACACACATTCATTCACACACATACACAATCAACTACACAAAACCCTCATTATATGCCAAAACAGTCGAATCAGTATAGATAGAATTTTCTTATAGCCATCTAATAGAACAGGAAATGAACAAGACAATGAGAAAAAAGAACTGAAAAAATGAAAATTAACAACTAACTTTCTCTTCAAAAACATGAATCAAAGATAAAATCAAAATGGAAATTTTGGAATATACAGAAAAATATTAGTGTTAGAATAATTACTTAGCAAAACTCCTGGGGCTATACCCGGGAGAGCCTAGATGAATATTCCTACCTTAAATATTCATATTCAATTACAAAATTAAATAAACAATTACATATTAAGTACTTTGAAAAAGAATAACACAAAAGCCCAAGGAAAGCCAAATTGAGGAACTGATAAAAATTCAAGTTGAGATAAATAAAATTGCATGAAAATATTAGAAATCCTGTTGAAAATATCAATAAAATAATAAACCATTAACTAAATAAAGTTTTAAAAAAGACTCATGTGAAATTATTTAGCTCAATTCTATGAAAATACATCTTAAAACTTGGATAAAATGATTCATATTTTAGAAAAAATAACTTATTAAAAGTCACCAGAAAAAAGACTACCTAAAGCAATCAACATGGAAAATATGAAGGATGCTGTCAGACTGTTACCATTGTGCAAATGACATGTGATGGTTACACCAGAAATTCTACCAAACTGGAGCAGTGGTTCCAACACCTGGAGAGCTTATTAAAGCACAGATCAGTGCCCCTAACACCGGAGATTCTAATTCACATTTCTGGGATGAGGCCATGAATTTGTATTTCAAACAAGTTTCTACATCAGTGGCTCTCAGCAGGTGGAGTTTTGTTCATCAGGGGATATCTGTCAATGTTTGGAGACATTTGTTATTGCAGTTACCATGTGGGAGGGTGCTAATGACAAGGTAGATAGAAGCCAGAGATGTTGCACAGGAGAGTCCCCACAACAAAGAATAACCCAGCCCAAAACATTCCCAGGTTTGAAGTTCTGGGTATTGCTAATTCTGTTGGTCTCTAGACCTCACTTTGAGTAGTGCTGTTCTAGAGTGCAAGTGGACACAGTTTCTTTCAAGAATCAGATGGCTAATACTTCAGGCGTAGTGCTCCACATAGAGTCTCTGTCACACATTCTTTATTTTTGTAACCCTTTAAAAATATAAAAATGTATTCTTAGCTCATAGTCCTTGCCAGAACAGATCCTTCTGAGAATAACAGGTACACAAATTTGTTGTGCGATACAAATACAAAGAACAGAAATTCTTCCGTAATGTGAAAAAATACATCTTTCTTAGTCTTAAAACTAATCATCAAAATTAATTACAAATTCTAGCAGGCCATTAAGATCAGGGAGAAAAACAGGATCTTTACTACCACCACTGTTCTTTTACACTTTCTAGTGATGACAGCCCATATAATTATACACGAGAAATAAATGATTCTTCTAGAGGTTGACAAGCAGCAGCGGAGTTGAAACTAGCTGGATGACTACCATATCTGTGTTTTGCTTTGTAGGGCACTATAGAGGCTGAATTTCCTAAAAGGCAAGTCCGTATAATTGAGTTCTACAGGTAGAACATGGATAGAAGTGAAGCAGACTAATTCCAAGTTTGCTTAATAAAAACATTCCAAGTGATCCTGGTTCTTTCTTCCCACGTCTGCCAGCTGAAGACAGATAATGCCATGCAGAATTCTGAGGACTGAGAACAGGGGTTGGCAAACTGTGGTTCACGGGCCAAATCTGGACCACTGCCTAAGTTGTAAATTCAGTTTAATTGCACAGCCATGCCTCAACATTTACGTATTGTCTGTGGGGGCTTTCAAGCTACAACAACAGTTGAGTAGTTGCAAGAGAGACTGTATGGTCAGCAAAGCTTAAAATAGTTACTGTCTGGCCCTGTATGGAAACAAATTTTGACAACCCTTGTCTTCAGATTATAGAAATAGAAAATTGAAGATACCTATGTCCCTGAATTACTCTTTGGGTATGGTCACCCCACCCCTTCATACTGCATTGGACCATATTGCAAAATAAAATTTTATTTTGTTAAGCCACTGAGATTTAGTGCTTATTTAGAAGCTAGTTAGTGTTGGAGGTGTCTGGGTGGTTCATTCAGTTAAGTGTCTGCCTTTGGCTCAGGTCCTGATCCCCGGGTTCTGGGATCGAGCCCTGTGTCAGGCTCCCTACTCAAGGGGAGACTGTTTCTCCCTCACCTCCCTCCTAGTGATCTCTCTCTATCACAAATAAATAAAATCTTAAAAAAAAAAAAAAGAAGCTAACTAGTGTTAACTACCTTGGGAAGGTAAAATTATGAGTAGATATGATTGGTTACCTATAGTATTCAAGAGAATCAACTGAAAATTTATGGAAAGTGAGGAGGGTTTATATAAAGGCAGACGGTTATAAAATTAATTAAGTGAATCAATAGTATCTATCTATCTATTTAAACAATCGCCAGTAATGGTTTAGAAAACTCTCAAACATGCAACAGAAGTAAGACATACCTACACTAAATTTGACCTGAAGTGTGGAAACTGTATTTGAATAAAACTTTAAAACATTACTTGGAGATACCAAAAGTAACTAGGACATATCTTATCTTGATTAAACTTATGTCAATTCTCACAAAGTTGATTCAAAATAATAACTTATTTCCAATAATAATGTCATGGGATTTTTCCCCCAACTAGACAGGTTTATTCCATTCTTTATACAGAAATATCAACAGGAAAAACTAACTAGGACATAGACATTATAACTTACCCCAAAATAAATGCTAGATGGATCAATGAAGTTAAAATGAAAAATAAAACATAAAAGTTCTAGAAGAAACTATGGGAAACTACTTTTAATAATCTCAGAGTGTGGAAGACCTTCCCAAGCATGATGCAAAATCATTAACCCATTCTAAAAAAAGAAACGATTAAAAATTTCAACTCAATAAATTCTACCAATATCTCTTTCTCTCATATATACATGTGGAGGCACACACACACACACACGTGTGCATGTACATACACATACCCATGTATGTATGTATATATGTGTATGGGTTAGTATTAGCACTATGAAATGTAAAAAAAAAAATCTTAAAATATTTTCTCACCAATCAGATTGCCAAAAATAAAAAAAAGTTTGCCAACACACAATGTTGGAGAGAGGGTGAATTAAAAGATCCTTTTATACATTGCTAGTAGTGGTGTAAATTGGCAAACTTCCCATAGATGACAATTTTCAGATATTTACCATAATTAAAAATCACTTGAGAAGTTGTACATATGCCAAATGTTGCATAAGTATTATTTATAATAGCAGAAAGTTGGAAACAATCAAAATGCCTGTCAATAGAGGACTGATTAAATAAATTGGGGTATAGTCTTATAATATAATCCTATGTAGCGCCTATGAAAATGAAGAAGTACTTGTGTGTATATGCACACATACAAACTCAAAGACATATTTTTATGAGAAAGAAAAACAAAGAATAAAATCTGTAGTTCATTGCATCTTTATAAAAAAGATGAAAAATACTTGTGTGTGTCTGTGTATACATTAAATAGCTCTGGAAAAATATATAAAGAAGTAGTAACTAAGGTTGTCTCTCAAGAGCAACTGGGTGGCTGAGGAACAGAAATATGAGGGAAATATTTCACCCTATGCTCTTTTGAATATTTAAATTTTTACTTTAAAAATTCTAAATATGGGGTGGCTCTAGGTGGCTCAGTTGGTTAAACATCCGACTCTTGATTTTTGACTCAGATCATAGTTTTGGGGTTGTGAGATCAAGACCCAAATCAGGCTCCACACTGGGTATGGAGCCTGCTTAGGATTCTCTTCTCTCCCCCTTTCCCTCCAACCCTCCCCCTACCCACATGCTCTCTCTCTCTCTCTCTCTCTCTCAAAATGTTAAATATACCTGTATATTCATATGTAAATCTATCTAGATAAATCTATATCTGGATATACAGATATACTTTACATTTAGGTATATTTAACATAGAGCTATATAAAAATATATTTTAAAATAGATATATATAAGTTGCTGTGTTTAACACAGATATATAAATACATGAAAACTGTTGTCCTTTCTTCTGACTCAGTAGTATATAAGTAAAGGCAAAGGTTTATTTCTTTGAATCTGGGATTTAGAGAAAAACACTTTATTTCCAGAAAGGAGTGAAAATACAAATAGGCAAAGGAGGGAGCCTTTGCAAAACTGGAAATAGAGGAAATAATGCCAAAAAAGTGACTTATTGCCTTTATTTTTTTTTAAGATTTTATTTATTGAGAGACACAGAGAGAGCATGAGCATAAGCAGGAGGAGGAGCCGAGGGAGAGGAGAAGCAGACTCCCCATTGAGCAGGGAGCCCAAGGCGGGGCTCAATGCCCGGATTCCAGGATCATGACCTGAGCAGAAGGGAGAAGCTTAACCAACTGAGCCACCTAGGTGCCCTGACTTAATGCCTTTTTATCTATTTCTCTAAGCCTTATAATTTATACAAACTCATAACCAAGAAGGGAATTGGAGCTAATAATATTTAGAGGCTCCAAACATTAGAAATATCTAAAATATTATAAATAAGAAACTCATAGTAAGAAGTCATGACAAACTATTAAAATTAATCTTTTCTTTCAAAGGTCAGACATCACAAACACACACACAAAAAATTCAGTGAAGCTAGAATCCACCAGTTCTTTGAAACACATAGACTAGGCTTTACATAACTGCCTGTCAGCCATTCCAATCACAATACTAACTGCTTGGAAATTTCAGGAAAGCTGTTGCTAAGAAAACTTCAAATCCTTTATTTGAAATATGCCTCTCAGCTGCTGGATTAATATAGTTTCGTGCCTTTGGTTTTGGGCTGGAAAATGAGATGAGGAACTCAATGATTCAGAAAAGGCATAAAAGTTTCCCTTCCTTTAAAGTTACCAGTTTGTGATTATTAAAACTCTGAGCTCTCCGTGAGTCTGATCTGCTTTGAGGCACATAATTTTTTTAAAAAAAATATGCATCCTTACAGCATCAGAGAAACACATATACACAAACTAGATTTTGTCCAAAACCAGCCAAAGACACTGTCTTGGAATTGACCCTCTAATAATGATTTTTTCCAGTAAGATATATAACAGAAACAATATTCTCAATGAGCACATAGTCTTGCATGTTTACATGAACTGAAAACACTTAGTGACTAATGAAATAGACCCCATCAGTTGCCTAAAATTTTCCCTAATTCTTTGTGAGAATTCCCACATTAATTATTAATTAGCAATTAATACTAGAAGGTGTAATCACAGTATGCCTTCTACAAGGTTACAGTTGCTTAAAATTTTCATAATTACAACATAGTTAATTCTAAATCATGAGTTTGATATTCTCAATTAGTATTTTTGTTATCAAAAATAACATCTAGCAATTTTAAAGAATGATATGAGCAATGACCTATCTCAAGTCAACTCTGAACTGTGGAAAAGATTCGGGATACGCAAACCAAGGAAGAAAAATGATACCCTGGGGAGTTTTAGTTACTTCTGTTCACATAAACTAAATATTAAATTTCATTTGTCATTGCTGAATGTGAAGGAAATCTCTCCACGATTATTATTTTTTTCAGTATCCCTCATAATAATATCAATTAATTTTTATCTTCATTTTAAGAAGAGTTTCAACTAAGACATGTTTTGCAGATAAAATATATTACAATCAATAACCTAAAAGCAATAAAACTGAGGGGAATGGGAAATGAGGGAGGAAAAACAAAATAAAATATGAAAAATCAACAGTTTTTATATAACAAATGTACACCTGGAGTAAAGGTAAAGCACACGATTTTTTTTTTTAATGACACTGAAGAGAAATTTTTCTATGGGTCATCTTGAGAATAAAATGGAAATAAGAAACACATCTTTACAATAAATACACTGACAAGTTAGTTTTCATAGGCCTTTATCTTATGTCTCTACATACAGTTAGGCACATAGAATCAAGTCAAATTAGATTTCAACAAAAATAATGCTGTGATGGGGAAGAAGGGCCATCTATTCATCTATGTGAATTTTTGATGGCCTCAAAATTTAATCACAGGATCAATGAGCAATTTTTAATAATAACAGAATTATATAGGATGTTATCAAAAGAAGTTCATTTACGTGATTTAAAGGCATGGGAAATTCAGCCCAGAGCATCATATAATGGAGAGCAATGGATAAAAAGTGTATGATTTGCTCTGTGGTTGGTGCTTAGGCTCCAAATCAGTGCACCAAGCATGGTTCCTGGTTGGCCCAGACTGGATGGCCCTGAGAAAAGTAGGGCTATGCTGGAGGTAACAGAGTTCAACCTACTAGGGCTGAACATGATAAAGCTGGTCAACATCGGGTCAAGGTTTTGGGAGTACGGATATAGACTTGAGAACATTATTTAACCTAAAAAGTCCTCATGGTAGTAGTTTGTCCCATGGTTATTACTTCTTACATAAGACTGTTTACCTCCTTTTTCAAAAGATAGAATGAAGTATGTTCAGCTACTTTGCATTTCAGTCAATAAAATGTCTGCCCTTACAAAATAAATTGGTGAACTAAAGACTGAAACAGATTTTTCCTAGTCTTTTCCTACTTTATTCCATTTCACCTCTGTCTCCCCCATATAGACGTCAGTCTTCTCTCTAGTTTCTTTGTCTCTACATAGAGTTATGAGGCGGCTTTCATTGAACTTCCTCATTATTTTTTCCTGTTTCTCAAAAGAATATGAAGACATATCCCTCATTATTTCTACAATTTCTATTAATTTTCTATGATTTTCCTGTGTACTTTAAAAAAATTATTTATTTGAGAGAGAGAGCACAAGATGCAGGGGCTGAGGGAAGGGGAGAGAGAATCTCAAGTGACTCCATGTCAAGCACGGAGCTGCCCAGGGGGCTCCATCTCATGATGTTAAGATCTTGACCTGAGATAAAACCAAGAGTCAGATGTGTAACTGACTGTACCACCTAAGTGCCCCTTTCCTGTGTACTTTTAATTACCCAACAGTCTGTATTCCCAGTAGTTCTATTATTTTCTCAAAAGTCATAATAATTTTAATATTGAGTCTGATGTTTTTTTATTCAATGGTTACCACAGGAACTAATCCAAAAGTATAGGACAGGAGTTAGATCTCATGTTTTCAAGGCCAGAGTAGGTAAACAAGTATCCCTTTGTCTACTAGGATATATAGGACTCATTCTGTTCAGGAGTTCTGCAGCACATGAAATACCTCTCAAAGGCCTCTATGTATTAACAATACGTTAAATGACCTCCTCCATGAAATCAAGTGAAACAATATGCAGCCAATGAACTATACTTAGTCAATCTAATCAGATACCTTTGATTAATTATAAGTATTCTGTGCTTCAGCTCTGCAAGCATATTTACTTGGGCTTCCTTGTTTATACTATATTTTCTCTCCCTGGAATAATTAAAAATTGCCTTTCCTATCAAAATTCTGCCATCTCCATCTGTGAAATTTAGTGATCAAAATATTTAAAGTAATGGCACTCTTCAGAACTACACAACTTTATCAGTTGTTCTTTAACAAGTAATCACATATGGCCTTCCATTCTTTTCATAGTTGCTTATATCCATTCTTATTTCCCTTATCAGAATATAATCCTTTTGATGAAGGCATCCATGATTAATCTTCATATTCCCTAAGAATGCTTAACATCATGCCTGTATTATCAGGTCACTCAATTCTTGGTGAATGAGTGAAGATTTCCAGTGTCCACATAAATCATGTAACAATTCCAACAAATTATTAATTAATACAGCAAAACTCATTGGGCTGGGTTCATTAGAGTCATTTAGATGTAAAGTAATCAATTATAAGAAATATGGCTAAGGACTTAAAACACTGCTTTTTTTCAATATCTTCCCTTCCTTTAGGATACTATATGAACAAATATTCATAAAAAATTTTAAGAGTCCATAAATATAAAGCTTAAATTAGCCATCGCAAAGGAAATCACTTTTCCATATGGAAGATACATGGGTATACCCAAGGCAATTCATCTAGACATGATCCCAAACTCCCTCCCTTGTCAGCACTGAATATTTATAAATATTTGTTACAATTTAATTTTCACAACTTTAAAAGGTAGGTATCCTTTACTCCATCATATTGATAAGGAAATTAAACCCAGAGATGTTATTACATAGATGCCCAAAATCACACAACTAGTCAGTGATAATAGTGAGATCCCACCTCCTTAGCTTCCATCATTTTACGTCAGTGGAATAAAGAAGACATTTGGGGGGGGGCACCTGGGTGGCTCAGTGGGTTAAAGCCTCTGCCTTCAGCTCGGGTCATGATCTCAGGGTCCTGGGATCAAGCCCCGCATCAGGCTCTCTGCTCAGAGGCGAGCCTGCTTCCTCCTTTCTCCCTCTCTGCCTGCCTCTGCCTAGTTGTGATCTCTCTCTGTCAAATAAATAAATAAAATCTTTAAAAAAAGAATTAGAAGAAGAAGACGTTTGGGGACCTAAGATTATTTTTTTTTCTTCTAGAAGACTGTATTTTTAATTAAGAAAATATTTATTCATTTGTTTATTTATTTATTTTGAGAAAGAGAGAGCAAACGGGGTGGTAGAGGGTAGAGGGAGAGGGAAAGAGAGAATCCCAAGCAGGCTCCACGCCCAGCATGGAGGTCATTGCTGGGTTCGATCTCAACACTCAGAGATCATGACCCGAGCTGAAATCAAGAGTCAGATGCTAAACCCACTGAGCCACCCAAGCACTGCCCAGAAGAGTGTGTTTTGAATAGAGATAGAATTCTTTACTGCTTTACCTCAGTTTCATCTATATAATCTGATTATATGTTCTGCCACTGGAGTTTTCTAAAGAAAATAACTATATGCTTAAAAACATAAGAAATATGGTTGAGTTTCATTCTTCTACACATAGCTGTCCAGTTTTCCCAGCACCATTTTTGAAGAGGCTGTCTTTTTTCCATTGAATATTTTTGCCTGCATTGTCAAAGATTATTTGACCAAAGAGTTGAGGGTCCATATCTGGACTCTCTACTCTATTCCACTGGTCTATGTGTCTGTTTTTGCACAGTACCATGCTGTCTTGGTGATCACAGCCTTATAGTAAAGCTTGAAAACAGGCAACATGATGCCCTCAGCTTTAGGGAACAACAAGTGTTGAAGAGGATGTAGAGAAAAAGGAACCTCTTACACTGTTGGTGGGAATGCAAATTGGTGCAGCCACTTTGGAAAACAGTGTGGTGATGCCTCAAAAAATTAAAAATAGGGCTACCCTATGAACCTGCAATTGCACTAATGGATATTTACCCCAAAGATACAGATGTAGTGAAAAGAAGGGACATATGTACACCAATGTTCATTGAAGCAATGTCCACAACTGCCAAACTGTGGAGAGAGCCAAGATGTCCTTCAGAAAGGATGAATACCCAACTTTTGTATCAACACAGATGGGACTGGAGGAGATTATGCTGAGTGAAATAAGTCAAGCAGAGAAAGTCAATTATCATATGGTTTCACTTACTTGTGGAGCATAAGGAATAACATGGAAGACATTAGGAGAAGGAAAGGAAATGTGAATTGGGGTAAATCAGAGGGGCAGAGGAACCATGAGAGACTGTGGACTCTGAGAAACAAATTGAGAGTTTTGGAGGGGAGGGGAGGTGAGCTTCATGGTGGGTATTAAAGAGGGCACGTATTACATGGAGCACTGGGTGTGGTGCATAAACAATGAATCTTGGAACACTGAAAAAATGAAATATAAATAAAAATAAAAACATAAGAAAATAAAAATCCAGACTTCTTATTCTGATTCTAAGTTTGGTCCCCTTGTGTTTTCCATTTTCACTTTTTTTCCCCAAATGCATAATAATGCTTTATCTCCTCTGTTTCTCCCAAGAAAGCCATAAGGATAAAGTGATTCTGAAGGACACAGAGAAGATATTGACTAGTACTATATTGTACTTAAAATTTTATGGTTATGTGTGTCTAAATGTTTACATTAAAATTTGGGGATATTATAACAGAAGTCATATGGTTTTTGGAAGAAAAGGCATATGTGTGGAGACCTAATCATCTGGATTCAATTCTTGGCTTTTTTACTCATGAAGCTAATTAGGTAACTCTTCTGAGTCTTGGTTTTCTTGATGGTAAAATGGAGATGACAATATGTATCTTATGATGCTGATATGAGAATTACACGAGGTTATATCTATAAAGCACTTGTTTCAGTATCTAGTACAGAGAAGGCAATTAATAAAGGTAAGTTATTCTTACTTCTTGCGGGCAATTACATTATTTTTCTTAATTCTTTACTCCTCTCTCTTTCTTTGCCATGCAAGTCTGATTACCCTTTCCTGTCTCTCGACCTTAAGCTTTAACTAATGGGATGTTACAGACATGATGCAAACAGACACTTGATACATTCTTGTATTATTGAGTTTTCCCTTCTGAAATTACCAAGAACAGGTCAAGCCCCAAGTAGCCCACAGTCCAAGGAAGAGAAAAGGCACATGGAGTAAATCTGGATTCCACCTGCAATTTACAATCCAGCCTAGCCAAGCCCAGCCTCCAGCAGCCAACTGTGAAAAGCTAATGTGAAAGTAATGATTAATGACTGCTGTAAGACACTGAGCAACACTATAGAAATTGGTACCTAGAATGAAGCCTCGAATTAAGGTACTACTGGGCGAAAAGCCTAATATATGTAGCACTGACTTTCAGGTCAGGTGGTGAGAGACAATAAACTATAATAGGAAGCTAGAAAAATAAGAGCCATTTCAGGTAGTAAAATATTTGGTAAAAATGTTGACTCTGATAACTTGGAGACAGAAAATACACTTAATACATTCATAAACCCAGGCAAACAGATTTCTGGTGAGAATATTAAAAAAAAATGAGCAAGCTTCTGCTACATATATTTGCCAGAGTGTTACAAGAAATAGACAATCTCAGCAAACAGCAGACTGGTTTGTAAAAAGAATTGAGAGGACATATGGTGAGCCCAGAAATGCAGGGTTTTGTACTGGACAGGAAAACAAAAATTTCTCATTTCTAGCCTTGTCAGTCAGTAAAAACATCATCCAATGAAAGTATGACCTGGGGGGGTGGAAATCAAACCATAAATATATGTGACTATCTATCATAGTGCCTGATGCTTGGAGGCATTCAATAAGTTTACAATCTCTTATATTATAACAGGGCTGGTTTCATGTAACAGAATATTATAAAGCAGTTAAATGAACTAAACACTAAATGTATCAACATGGATAGAACTTTAAAATAATAAAGCTAAATGATAAAAACAAGCTATGAAAGGAGATAGAGACAATGATAGGACTTATTAAACTTTTAATATGAACCTAGTGTATGTTTTAAGGATACACGTGTATATGGAAATATGCAAAAGCATGCATGGACAGTAAACAATAACTTCAGGAGAGCAGTTAATTTCAACATGAAAAGGAGGGATAAAGATAATGATTTTGCTGCATTATAACATTTTATTCCTTTATAAAACCCTGTCTGAAAAAAATACGGCAAAACGTGAATTCTGTTAAACAAAGGTGGTCCATACATGATTATCTTTTTAAATAAACTGGCTTACTTTTCTGAGTTTCTGAAATCTTTCATAATTAAAAACTAAAAATAATATTCAACAGAAAAGCAATGAAAGCTTTCCTCTAGGTATATAGCTTCAGACTAGTTCTTCATACATGAAAAAAAAAAAAAAAGATACTATTTAAAGACTGAATTACCCATTTTGCTACTTGGATCATCTTGCTGTACCTTGGTGTTATAATGCAACTTTTACAACCCCAAAATGGGGTCTAGAAATTAATATATTGTCCCTTGCATTGTGTGTGTTTGTGTGTGTATGAATGCAATGAAAAAGAACCCAATTTACCTGTTTGTTTGCCTGAGTAGCCACCAAAGAAAAAAAAATATAGCCCTAATTTCTTGCACCAGTTACTTCTGAAGGGTATCTTACCACTGCATGCAATCAATTACAACACTGGTACTGAGACAGAACCTAGAGAAGTGTACAGGTCAGGGAGGGGGTTATAATTAAATACCTGAATGAAGAAAGAAATACTGTGTCTGCCGCAGAAAGCCAGGTGAGAGTTTAAAAACAAGCAAGGGGAGCCTGGGTGGCTCAGTCAGTTAAGCAGCTGCCTTCGGCTCAGGTCATGATCTTGGGGTCCTGGGATGGTGTCCCACATGGGGCTCCCTGCTCAGTGGGGTGCCTGCTTCTCCCTCTCCTCCCCATTCCTGCTCTCTCTCTCTCGCTATCTCTGTTTCTCTCCGTCCAATAATAAAATATTTTTAAAAAAGTAAAAACAAGCAAGTTGTTGTGTTCACCTGTTTCCTGCATATCCCGTCAAGTTTCAACAAGTAAGCAGCACATATTTTCTTCAGACATTTCATCAGACAACTCACTCTGCGTTTTCTGAGACTCATGTACCTGCACTATTTTCAAAAGAACATTTTGAGAGGAAGCAATCAGGTCACAGAAGGAGGGGGAGGTGGTAGGGATGGGGACGACCAGTAAACAGCTCAAGTGTTGAGTAACCGATTTTTATAATGTTAATGAATAAATCCAAATATCTCCATAAACTGGAAAAAAAGTTTTTAAAAGCGAAATGCAATTTCTAAAGCTCTAAAAATGCAGTTTTTAAGGCCGTTTTCCTTAGATGGCTAATTGTCTTGGCATCCAGTGGAGATGCGTGCTTATTATTACACAAGGACTTTAATTTACCCAACATGATGGCAAGAGTGTTTCATGCCTATCAGTTTATGCACACAAAAACTTTAGGCAAGTGTTCTTTTTATTTGGAAATTTATCTTCCCAAGTGCCTCTATTTATAAGGTCACATTGGACAATGAAGACTTGAATAATGCAAAATATTCACTTATACTGACCTATAAGATTAGTTCCCATTCAAATAGTATCCCCAGCTTACCATACAGTAGTAGCACACGGCTGCAATTATGATTTGTTCTATGTTAGATGAAATACACTTATTTATATAACCCTGCACTTTTAAGATAAGTCCTAATAAAATGTATTCATTTATTATTTATTATAAAATTGAATCCCTTAAAATGGATTAGCTTTCTTCTATTTTCCATTTTCTTTAATTAAGAGCATGCTCTGTCTTATTATAATTCTTAGATGAATAAACTGATGTCAAAAGGCAGTCTGTCTCAATTTTTCTCATACCCAGAGAACACCACACCAACAGCTTGGACACATCCAGGTCTAACGGATTTCAATTTCATGCTTTCACCCACTGTGCAGTTTTAGTCTCCAAGGGAAAATAAGAGCCCCCGTACCTGAAGCACGGCAGTAGAGGGTTGTGGAGACACACTGACAGTCAGTAAGAGTCTTGGTGAATGGGAATGGAAACCTTGGGAGCTACTAGCAAACACATGCATGAAAATGGGCACATGCATTCACCAGGGTAGCAAGAATCACTACACGAGAGAAACAAGTATCCTGCTTTTTTCCTCAAGAGGCTGGAAACCAATTTGACAGAGTGATTTGGATATTGTTTCAACTCAGCCTCCCCCATCTCAGAATCTTTGCAACTGATCTATTTCTGTGGGTGATACTCAGCCAAATCCACTAAAATGTATCAGTTTGGCTCAATAATCCATGCATGCTTTCTAAGGAATACACGCTGGAGAGCATAGTGTTCTGTTACCCTTCCAATTCAATACAACAATGCAAACACTGCTGGACCTGACCAATAACTCAACCCAGATTTGGTCCAAGCCCTCAAGGTGCTCACAAAGATAAACAATGCTCATTAAACTGTACTATGCCCCAACCACTAAGAGGTCTAGAAATAGCCATTGTGAAATGGCTAGAAATTCGGCAAGCTACTGTGAGAAGATGCAGTTATCAAACTGCATTTACACTGCAAAGTGCCAGGGTGCAAAGCAAGAATCTCTTTTCCCGTGCATAACCCAACTGAAAACTTTGTCATCCTGCAAAGACAGAAGTTGCTATGGCACTGTCCTCCTTGTTGTAATGGAAATAGCAGTGAGGGAAGACACACACACACACACACACACACACACACACACACACATGAGCAGCACTCATGTGAGCAGAGAAGTAAAAACATCCCCAGATTAACTTTCTGTTTAAGTAAGAGCATGTATTTTCTATAACATGTTACAAGGGAAATAAAGCTGCTTTAGAAGTTGATACATATTGGACTAACAGTGAACTTGAAGCATTTGACCAAGCAATGACAAAAAGCTAGTCCTGAAACAAAGTAACACTTCCCTCCCAGAAATTTCTGGGGCACAGGAGGAGGGAGTATCAGTTGGATTGGCCCAACAGAAATGCTCCAGATTAGAACAGAAATACCATCATTGTTCCCACTGGCTGATGGGGGTCACAAACTCAGTTGATAGCAGCACCCCAGCATATGCTAGCAATTTTATTCTATGTTTAACAAAATAGAAAATTGTGTAGGGTTTCATTTCAGAGTGAGGATTTACTTAACTCCTAGTTAAGTGATAGCAAGTATTATTCTAACGCCTATTACATGCTAAACACTTTTCTAAGCCTTTAATATAAATAATTTCTTTTAATTTTTACAATATCTTTATATTCTAACACCTCACACTGAAACTAAACCAATGATCTATTATTAAAAGAGAATGGATAATATTTTGTGATACATTCTTACAGAATTATTTATAAGCATTACACATTATTCAGCCCTATAAACAGAATGAACTGCTTACTCAAATGAAAACATGAGAACACATGGCTCTCAAAAACATTACATTGAAAAAAAGAGACATCAAAGTGCACATTGTGATTTATTTCATTTTTATGAAGTTGTGCCCCTGCCAAACTGAAGGATGTTAATAGAAATTAAAACAGAGCCTACATGGCTCTGTTTTAATAATTTATTTGATCATCACAAGAATCCTTTGCCATAGGTAATATTATTATTTTCAGTGGACAGTTCAGATTTCAGATGGGAAATCTGAGCCACACAGAGGTGAAGTAACAGGTTAAAGGTCCTGGGTATGGGTAGTAGGTCAGGGAGCCGGGGTTCAAATTAAGCTGTCTGGCTCCAGAGTCCATCTCTTAACACTGAAGAAAATCCTCAGCTTCGATTACGTTAATGAATTCATATCAAAGAATATCTAGTGAGTACTGTCAGCCAGGTGCTGTAATGAGCATATGGCTACAGAGAAGAATACAGCTGTGTACGTGTTTACACATAACTCATCAGCACAAGATGTCTCACAGGTGAGACTATATCTGTGACATGAGTGCAGGGCATAAAAGGAGTGGTCAGCGTATTATAATCTGGCTATTTGCCCAACTACACAGCACTCAACTTTGTCACTCCCATTGACAAAAATAGGGAAACATGAAGCAATTATCATCCCTTTAAAAATTCCTTATTCACATGTCTTATGTCCTAAAGTGTTACACATTACAACAGTCTCCCCTCTCCTCCCTCCACTGTTCTCTGCCTTCCTGTTTCCTTCCTTCCTTTCTTCCTGCTTAAATCAAGTCATATTTTTTAAATATACCCTAGAACAATGCATTTTCTGCTCATTCATTATGAACAATGCAATAGGATCTGTTAAAGATGAAAAAAAAAAGGACCTTCTATAGAAGACATCTTTAAATAGATTTTAAAAAATTTTCTTTTCATTCTTAGCCTCCCCCTACCCCGACACATTTTACAGCTTCCTTTATATAACTACAGACCCATCAACAGTAAGAGGCACACCTGTACAAACAGCATGGCCCAGAGCTCTGAGTCCCGCTGCAGGCAGCGCCAGGCATCGTGCCTTCTCAGATTCCATTTCACTCCAACCCCATCAACACCTGAGGGAAAGCACACCACTCGGGGACCAGATCCTGAGGAACTTGGCCCAGGGTGGCCACCGCTCTAACACTGGGGCTGATGAGGATGTGTCAAAACCAGTGTTTGACAGGTTTAGAGAACTTTTCTTTTCCTCACTTAGAATTTTAAATTCATCTCTGAGTGGCTGTATTATATGTGAATAGAGACAAATCTACACAGAGAGATCTAGGAAGAGATTGAAAAGAACCAAATTTACTCAAGATTTTAGGAAAGGAGTACAGACCACAGATGTATGACCTTTTTTTTTTTCTTTACAGATTTTATTTATTTGTCAGAGAGATAGAGAGAGTACAGGCAGGCAGAGAGGCAAGCAGAGGCAGAGGGAGAAGCAGGCTCCCCGAGGAGCAAGGAGCCCGATGTGGGACTCGATTCCAGGATGCTGGGATCATGTCCTCAGCCGAAGGCAGCCGCTCAACTGACGGAGCCACCCAGGCATCCCTGTATGACCTTTTAGATTGTGCGAATTTTTCTTTTCTTTTCTTTACTTCTTTTTTTTTTTTTTTTTTTTACATTTCTTACTTTTTCGGGAGCATCTTTATGATTAAAAGAGACTTAAATGTGCTTTGATGCAAGGTGTACAGCTCTCTATAAGGACTATGGTGATTTACGTCTCATTAGTTCCATTTAGACAGAATGAAAGCCCTCTGACCATTCTGGCCCTGAGGGAGATTCTGTTCTCATTCCTCCTATTTATAACATCTTCTCCATCTCCAAAGGGAAAACTCCCTTAGGCAGAGGGAAGCAAACTCAGGTCCTCTTTACGGAAGGCAAATAGAACTTTATAGGACTAAGCTGCATGATACTGAAGATCCCTTCTGTGCTTGTGAAGCCCTTTCCCATAGGGCCTCTCACAACTCAGGGAAGGAAACAAGGCATTTAGTGTTAGGGTCTCTCACATCCTCCGAGATCTTCTCAAATGTCATCTTATCCATCTTTCTTTGGCAACTCTTTATAAAAACAGCAATCATCTTCCACCCTGCCCTCCAGCCCTTCCTATCTCCTTGCTGATTTAAGTTTTCATTGAAGCATTTAACTCCATTTGGCATATTACATATTTATATATTGATATGTTGTCACTCTCAGTCTACTAGAATGAGAAAAGTGACTTTGTTTTGCTCACTGGCCTATCCTTAGGGCTTGGAATAGTGCCTGTGAGACTTTGTCCATGTGTGTTGAATGAATGAATAATGAATGAATGAGTAGAATACCAGGGCTCAGAAGAATGTGATGTGCTTAAATTATAAAACTAATTGGTGATAGACTCTGGACTCCAACTCTGATCTTGAAAATCTGTATCTTAAACTCTTTCTGTAGAAATCCTAAGTGTCCCTTTGCAGCCTGGTGCTATGTCCCAAAGAGTGAAGATATTTGGTACACAGTATGCTCTCAGTAAATTCTGTTGCATCTGAATCTGAGTAACAGAATGCTGCCCACCACAAAAATGTTATGCTTTCCCATGTGCCTAAAAATCTTGGAAAGAACTCCAATGGGAGGAGTAGAAATACAGATGGTTCCTGAAGAGGTTCCAAGGAGAATAAGAAAAGGAGGTCAGGACTCTAAATTAATTCCTGAAGGAAGTTACTGAAATCTCCTTAAACACCTTAGTTACTGGACATCCCCATCCCTATTTCCCCACTAATCTTTTCAGAGTGAAATGTATTTTTGTTGTTGTTGAACTTAATGAGTGCTCTTCATAAAAATTTATACATGCATGGGAAAAACCCCGAAGAAATCATAAGTTCCCTGAATGGATGCAATTTCACTGTTCAGGAAAATAACTATAACATCCCTCTGCATATCTTTTCATTTCTACCATATGCTATATATTTCAAGTAGTTGAGAGGTTATTGCACATACTATTTCATACCTGCTGTTTTAGAAATTTAACAATGAATCATAAGCGTATTCCATTTCATTGAGTATTCCTACAACATGCGTTTAAATGACTGCGTATAGCTCTTTTTGTATGAATGCAATATAATTTATTTAGCCATTCCCATATTTGTAGATATTTTATTGTTATAAACAGATATTTTACTGTTATAAATAAAGCCATGAAAGTAACATGCAAATAAATATTTGTAAACCTCTCCGATTATTTTCTTAGAATAAATCCCCTTTTGTAGAATTGATGGTCAAAGAATACAAATACTTTAAGCTTTCGAGGTATGCTGTAGACCTTATATCTGAGAAGGTTATCTTAATTTATTATTTTTTTAAAGATTTTATTTATTTATTTGAGCAGGGAGGAGGAGCAGATGGAGAGGGAGAAGCAGACTCCCTGCTGGGCAGAGAGTCCCATGCGGGACTCCATCCCAGGACCCCAGGATCATGATCTGAGCCAAAGGCAGATGCTTAACCAACTGAGCCATCCAGGTGCCCAATTTTATTTTATTTTTAAGCTTTTATTTATTTCTTTATTTGAGAGAGAGAGTGAGAGAGCATAAGAAGGGGGAGCAGCAAAGGGAGAGGGAGAAGCAAGCTCCCTGCTGAGCAGAGAACCAGAGGTAGGGCTGGATCCCAGAACCCTGGGGTCATGACCTGAATTGAAGGGAGACACTTAACTGACTGAGCCACCCAGGTACCCCTGGGAAGGTTATTTTAGATTAAGCTTTTTTAATGATATATTTCTCTGAAATTTTGCCAATATTTGATGATTAAAAATATATTTTCCAATTTGATAGGCAAAAAAATCTCTCTAAACTTTATCTTATGACAAAAATAATATGTGTTTATCACAAAATATGAAAATCTGGACATGAAGAATAGTAAAAATCACTCATAGCCTCATATATACAAACAAACATTGCTAACACTTCAGCATAAATATTTTTAGCTTTAGTTCTTTGTGTGTATGTATGAATGGCCACGCCAACATATCTAAATAAAATCATATTTTTAACGTGGGATAAAACATACTATCTTTTTAACTAAAAATACCATGAACAGTTTCTCCTTCTTATTAGTTATTCACCTATAAGAACATTTTAATGGTTGCTTAGTGTTCTAACATAGAAGTAGCATTTATCTCACCAGGTCCCCTATTGCTGGTTATGAGGGTTAATTCCAGTCATATTATTTCAAGCTTGTTTAATATTAATAAAGGTATTCTCACGTTTTTTAACTCTGGGTAATTTGTCAGTGACTTGTGTCATCGGGATCTTTTTTTTTTTTTTCTAAAAGATACAGCCGTAGTTTTCTTTCAAGTATTCGATCGCTGGAAATTTCTATGGCAGGCAAGAGAAACAACAGGCCAAGGAAGCACTTCTCACTTGGACATGCAGAAGAGAACATCATTGTAGTCACCCCAGTTCAAAGCATTTCATTCAAGCCTAATGAGTCATCTAAGCCTGTTACTGGAAAACAGAAACCGTAAGTTCCAGTCCAATTTTGACATCATCTGCTTTTGTAGTCTAAGGCAACTTCTTGTTTTGCCCATAGCATTCTGTGCAATGGACATGATATTTAATCGTGATTTGCAAAGATGCATACCCCTTGTTAGCCATTCTCAGAATACTGGGAAAGGTGAATGAGTCTCCTTTTTACTCAGGTGGCAAGTTAAACAATGGTGAGGGGGTGCCTGGGTGGCTCTGTGGGCTAAAGCCTCTGCCTTCAGCTCAGGTCATGATCCCAGGGTCCTGGGATGGAGCCCCACATCAGGCTCTCTGCTCAGCAGGGAGCCTGCTTCCTCCTCTCTCTCTGCCTGCTTCTCTGCCTACTTGTGATCTCTGTCTGTCAAATGAATAAATAAAATCTTTAAAAAACAAACAAACAATGGTGAGAGATGTCTATAAGCTTTGACTTTGAAGATGGAAATCAGAGATGCCTAATTGATTCAGAGGGTCTAGCACATTATCTTCTGGTAGCAGAACTAATTACTTGACTTTGGAAAACTGGTCCCCTTGCAAAACTCTGTTTCTCAGACTGCAGAAGGTGAGTCATTTGATCACACTAGCTACAAATCTCCCCTCCATCACCACCATCTAAGCTATCCTCAGATACTCTTGACTCATTCTTCGCCTGATCAGGAGTCGATCTACTTCTTTTCATCTCAACCCCCACCTCTTTGCTCTTTGGTTTAACCCTCCACCCACATTTCCAGGCCTCTTCTTGGAAGCTTTCTGAATCTTCTCTAGCCTCCTTGTAGACACTTCTCGATCTGTAGACAGTATGAAGTTTAGAATATGGAAACTGTACACCTTGTCATGACAGCCTTCCATTGTTAGAGCTTTCTAAATTAATCTCACGTCAATTTACCACTCCGCCTGTCCCTGCTATACAGGTTTGTTTCTAGTTATTCCCACCACAACACTTTCTCATATACTATTCCCTCTGCTTGAACAGTCCACCACTGATACAACTGTCCCCCTGCTACCCTATTTTCACAGGTTATATCCTGTTCATTAAGATTTGAATTTAAATATCATTTCCTTAATGAATACATTCTTGACTTTCCAGTTTAGGTAAAATTCCCTTATGAAGTGTTTTCATAGCCTCAGGAACTTCTTTTCCTAGCACTGATACAATTATACATGCATTCACTTACAACTATCTGTAACATCGTTTAATAAACCCCATGGTTCAGGCACATTAATGAACCTGTAGTGTAACGTCATAAATGTATCCCCAGCTCGCAGCAGATGCCAGAACACATGAAGAAAGAAAAATTTAAACTTGAAATGAAGGAATGAATGAGTGAATATGTCGTCTTCTCCCCTATGCCAAGTTTTCTAAAATATGACATCCATACTATACTATTGGTGACTATTTTCATTTAAATTTGATCACCAGCTGTGAAGTGAGAAAACCAATGCTATTCTGATGATTTTAAAGATCATAACTAATCTGCTTTTTCTTACTCAGAAACACATATAATATCTATGTATTATAAATAAAGATATTCCATATTCTAATTGTCTTTCTAAGGGTCCTTTGAAAAATATAAAGAACATTGTTTTTACCTAAAATATTACTAAAGGATAAAGTTAATAAGCTATTGTATGGGGGAAAATGTCAAGGATGATGAATGAGAGGCGCCTACACTACAACGGTCAGCAGAGGACAGGAGCCTCAAAGAACAGTCCCCATACAGATGCATTTCCAAGGTGGGCAACCACTTTCATATGTTTTATTCAGGCCTTCAAATAAATGACTTTATCAAAGACATTTTATTATGAGTACTTTATTATCCTCCAAATTAATAGAGGACAAAAGATTATGCTAATTATGTATAACTTTAACTTCATTTTCATCTGAAAACAGAAAATGTTAGCTTGCTTACAATGATTAAGCAACATTTTCCCTCACAGTGCCATGAGACATAACAATATAAATGGGCTGGTGCATTTCAGAAAGCAACAACTTTGCTCACAAATGTCACTGATGGTGGGATTTTATGAGCCTGAGATATAAAATAATTCCTAACATATTAGACATTAAAATAGGGCAGCTTTAGGCAGGGAGGTAATAATGATTAGTCAAAGATAATTTTTTCAATGTCAACTTAAAACACTGTAAGATTTCTCTCTATCAAATATTACGGGACCTAAGATGAAAGTCCCTTTTATCAAGGACAGAGGAATTTAGAATAGGACATGATGAGAAAATCAACTTGCCATGGCAGGCAGAGAGAGAAGCATATTTGATTCCCCAAATCAGCTGAATTAAAAATATCACTTTTGAACTTACTTGTGCATTGTTATCCTATTTAACTCATTTATAAAATCTTAATTTAGAATAAAATTGATAAAATAACTTTAATATAAATGAATACACAAATGATATGGATTATAAAGATGGTATTATGATGAGCAGGGAGAGGGTAGCAATACCATTGCATTTTTGTGTGACAATGAGTCTACTGAGCACCAGAGACATATCCACTGCTTCCTTCCAAATACAATTATATTTGTCCAGTTGCCTGAATAAAACAAAATATTTGGTAGAGAAGCAATTAATTATTCTCTCAGCTTTGAAGTCGCTTTCCCCCCAATGCAACCTAAAGTTTCCCCAAATCTTTGTGTCTCTACAGAAGAGCCAAGCTTCATTATAAATTGTGTGGTCATTTGCTTCATCACACCTTGACCTAGATATTATGTGAGCTATGATACATTTTTATTTCCTTCCAATGCTATTTCCTTTTTCATGTTCAACGCAGAATTTTATCTGTACCATGGTTTAATTTGATCAATATAAAAGACAATATTCTGGAAATAGCAATGCTAACATCCCACAGAAAGCTCTATCACACAAACAAACCCTGGCTATCTTCCCACACTCTTACATAGAAAAGCCTTGCTTCCCAACCTGATCTATAGATTCGAGGTAATCCCGATTAGATATACAGCATGGCAAATAAACATATGAAAAGATGTTCTCCATCATATGTTAAAAGAGAAATGCAAATTAAAACAACAATGAGACACTACTGCAGACATATTAAAACGGCCAAAATCTGGAACAATGGCAACACCAAATGCAGGCCAGGATGTAGAACAACAGGAAATCTCATACATTGTCAGTGGGAATGCAAAATGGCAGTCATTTTGGAAGAGAGTTTGGCAGTTTCTTACAAAACTAAAGATACTCTTTTCACATTATTCAGCAATCATCTTCTTTGGTATTTACCCAAAGGGGTTGAAGCTTACGTCCAACGAAAACCTGCACATGATACTTAGAGCAGCTTTCGTTGTAATTACCCAAACTTGGAAGCAACCAAGATGCCCTTCCATAGGTGAATGGATAAACTATCGTACATGTAGACAATGAAGTAATTACTCAGCACTAACAAGAAATGAGCTATCAATCTCTGAAAAGACATGGAGGAAACTTAAATGCGTATTATTAAGTAGAGAAGCCAATCTGAAAAGGCTACATACTATATGATTTTAATATGTGACTTTTGGAAAGGGCAAAACTATGGAGGCAGTAAAAAGATCAGTGGTTTCCAGGGCTAGGAGCAGGGAGGAATGAATAGGCAGCACAGAAAGGGATTTTTAGTGCAGTCAAAATACTCTATATGACATTATAATGATGGATACTGATCATCAAGTATTTGTCCAAACCCACAGAATATGCAACACCAAAAGTGAACTCTAAAGTAAACTACGGACGTTGGGTAATAAAGATGTGTCCACTGCATTTGTCATCAGTGAGTGACATTGATCCTGGGGAGAGACTATGCATGGGTGGAGGGTATATGGAAAGGAGTATATGGAAAATCTCTATGACTTTCTCTCAATTTTGTTGTGAGCCTGAAACTGCTCTTAAAAAATTAACTCTTGAGGAGGAGTCAAGATGGCGGAGAAGTAGCAGCTGAGACTACTTCAGGTTGCGGGAGATCAGCTAGATAGCTTATCTAAAGATTGCAAACACCTACAAATCCAACAGAAGATCGAAGAGAAGAACAGCAATTCTAGAAACAGAAAATCAACCACTTTCTGAAAGGTAGGACTGGCGGAGAAGTGAATCGAAAGGGACGGGAAGATAGACTCCGGGGGGAGGGGCCGGCTCCCGGCAAGCGGCGGAGCAATGGAGCACAAAAGCAGGACTTTTAAAAGTCTGTTCCGCTGAGGGACATCGCTCCAGAGGCTTAACTGGGGTGAAGCCCACGCGGGGCCAGTGTGGCCTCAGGTCCCGCAGGGTCACAGAAGGATCGGGGTGTCTGAGTGTCGCAGAGCTTGCAGGTATTAGAACGGGGAAGCCGGCTACAGAGACGGAGCCGAGGAGTGAGCTCACAGCTCGGGCTTACCTTGAACCGGTCGCAGGCTCGGTGAGCTCAGAGCGTGGCTGGAGGCCAGGCAGACGGGAGTAATTGGGCGCTGTTCTCTGAGGCGCACTGAGGAGTGGGACCCCGAGCTCTCGGCTCCTCCGGGCCGGAGACTGGGAGGCCGCCATCTTCATTCCCGTCCTCCGGACTCTACGGAAAGCGCTCAGGGAACAAAAGCTCCCGAAAGCAAACCCGAGCGGACTACTCAGCCCGGCCCCTGGTAAGGGCGGTGCAACTCCGCCTGGGGCAAAGTCACTTGAGAATCACTACAACAGGCCCATCCCCCAGAAGATCAACAAGAAACCCAGCCAGGACCAAGTTCACTTACGAGGAGTGCAGTTTCAATACCAAGGAGAGCAGCGGAATTCCAGAGGAGGAGAAAGCAAAGCATGGAACTCATGGCTTTCTCCCCATGATTCTTTAGCCTTGCAGTTAATTTAATTTTTTTTCTTTTTCAATTTTTTTTCTCTTCTTCTGCTAAATTTTTTTTAACTTTTACCCTTTTCTTTTTTAACGTTTTTTAACTAGTTTATCTAATATATATATATTTTGTTTCCTTTTTATATTTTTTTCATTATTGGTTTTCTTTTTTTATTTGTTTCTTTTTTCTTTTTTCTTTTTTTTTTTTTTTTCTTTCTGAACCTCTTTTTATCCCCTTCCACCACTCACGATGTGGGATCTCTTCTGATTTGGCTAAAGCATATTTTCCTGGGGTTGTTGCCACCCTTTTAGTATTTTACTTACTCCTTCATATACTCTTATCTGGACAAAGTGACAAGGCGGAAAAATTCACCACAAAAAAAAGAACAAGAGGCAGTACCAAAGGCTAAGGACCTAATCAATACAGACATCGGTAATATGTCAGATCTAGAGTTCAGAATGACGATTCTCAAGGTTCTAGCTGGGCTCGAAAAAGGCATGGAAGATATTAGAGAAACCCTCTCGGGAGATATAAAAGCCCTTTCTGGAGAAATAAAAGAACTAAAATCTAATCAAGTTGAAATCAAAAAAGCTATTAATGAGGTGCAATCAAAAATGGAGGCTCTCACTGCTAGGATAAATGAGGCAGAAGAAAGAATTAGCGATATAGAAGACCAAATGACAGAGAATAAGGAAGCTGAACAAAAGAGGGACAAACAACTACTGGACCACGAGGGCAGAATTCGAGAGATAAGTGACACCATAAGACGAAACAACATTAGAATAATTGGGATTCCAGAAGAAGAAGAAAGAGAGAGGGGAGCAGAAGGTATATTGGAGAGAATTATTGGAGAGAATTTCCCCAATATGGCAAAGGGAACAAGCATCAAAATCCAGGAGGTTCAGAGAACCCCACTCAAAATCAATAAGAATAGGTCCACACCCCGTCACCTAATAGTCAAATTTACAAGTCTTAGTGACAAAGAGAAAATCCTGAAAGCAGCCCGGGAGAAGAAGTCTGTAACATACAATGGTAAAAATATTAGATTGGCAGCAGACTTATCCACAGAGACCTGGCAGGCCAGAAAGAGCTGGCATGATATATTCAGAGTACTAAACGAGAAAAACATGCAGCCAAGAATACTATTTCCAGCTAGGCTATCATTGAAAATAGAAGGAGAGATTAAAAGCTTCCAGGACAAACAAAAACTGAAAGAATTTGCAAACACCAAGCCAGCTCTACAGGAAATATTGAAAGGGGTCCTCTAAGCAAAGAGAGACCCTAAAAGTAGTAGATCAGAAAGGAACAGAAACAATATACAATAACAGTCACCTTACAGGCAATACAATGGCACTAAATTCATATCTCTCAATAGTTACCCTGAATGTTAATGGGCTAAATGCCCCAATCAAAAGACACAGGGTATCAGAATGGATAAAAAAACAAAACCCATCTATATGTTGCCTACAAGAAACTCATTTTAAACCCAAAGACAACTTCAGATTTAAAGTGAGGGGGTGGAAAAGAATTTACCATGCTAATGGACATCAGAAGAAAGCAGGAGAGGCAATCCTTATATCAGATCAATTAGATTTTAAACCAAAGACTATAATAAGAGATGAAGAAGGACACTATATCATACTCAAAGGATCTGTCCAACAAGAAGATCTAACAATTGTAAATATCTACGCCCCTAACGTGGGAGCAGCCAACTATATAAACCAATTAATAACAAAATCAAAGAAACACATCGACAATCGTACAATAATAGTAGGGGACTTTAACACTCCCCTCACTGAAATGGACAGATCATCCAAGCAAAAGATCAACAAGGAAATAAAGGTCTTAAATGACACACTGGACCAGATGGACATCACAGATATATTCAGAACATTTCATCCCAAAGCAACAGAATACACATTCTTCTCTAGTGCACATGGAACATTCTCCAGAATAGATCACATCCTTGGTTCTAAATCAGGTCTCAACTGTTATCAAAAGATTGGGATCATTCCCTGCATATTTTCAGACCACAATGCTCTGAAGCTAGAACTCAATCGCAAGAGGAAATTTGGAAAGAACCCAAATACATGGCGACTAAACAGCATCCTTCTAAAGAATGAATGGGTCAACCAGGAAATTAAAGAAGAATTGAAAAAATTCATGGAAACAAATGATAATGAAAATACAACAGTTCAAAATCTGTGGGACACAACAAAGGCAGTCCTGAGAGGAAAATATATAGCGGTACAAGCCTTTCTCAAGAAACAAGAAAGGTCTCAGGTACACAACCTAACCCTACACCTAAAGGAGCTGGAGAAAGAACAAGAAAGAAACCCTAAACCCAGCAGGAGAAGAGAAATCATAAAGATCAGAGCAGAAATCAATGAAATAGAAACCAAAAAAACAATGGAACAAATCAACGAAACTAGGAGCTGGTTCTTTGAAAGAATTAATAAGATTGAAAAGCCCCTGGCCAGACTTATCAAAAAGAAAAGAGAAAGGACCCAAATCAATAAAATCATGAATGAAAGAGGAGAGATCACAACTAACACCCAAGAAATACAGACAATTATAAGAACATATTATGAGCAACTCTATGCCAACAAATTTGACAATCTGGAAGAAATGGATGCATTCCTAGAGACATATAAACTACCACAACTGAACCAGGAAGAAATAGAAAGCCTGAACAGACCCATAACCAGTAAGGAGATTGAAACAGTCATCAAAAATCTCCAAACGAACAAAAGCCCAGGGCCAGATGGCTTCCCGGGGGAATTCTACCAAACATTTAAAGAAGAACTAATTCCTATTCTCCTGAGACTATTCCAAAAAATAGGAATGGAAGGAAAACTTTCAAACTCATTTTATGAGGCCAGCATCACCTTGATCCCCAAACCAGACAAGGATCCCATCAAAAAAGAGAACTACAGACCAATATCCTTGATGAACACAGATGCAAAAATTCTCACCAAAATACTAGCTAATAGGATTCAACAGTACATTAAAAGGATTATTCACCACGACCAAGTGGGATTTATTCCAGGGCTGCAAGGTTGGTTCAACATCCGCAAATCAATCAATGTGATACAACACATTAATAAAAGAAAGAACAAGAACCATATGATACTCTCCATAGATGCTGAAAAAGCATTTGACAAAGTACAGCATCCCTTCCTGATCAAAACTCTTCAAAGTGTAGGGATAGAGGGCACATACCTCAATATTATCAAAGCCATCTATGAAAAACCCATCGCAAATATCATTCTCAATGGAGAAAAACTGAAAGCTTTTCCGCTAAGGTCAGGAACACGGCAGGGATGTCTGTTATCACCACTGCTATTCAACATAGTACTAGAAGTCCTAGCCTCAGCAATCAGACAACAAAAAGAAATTAAAGGCATCCAAATCGGCAAAGAAGAAGTCAAACTATCACTCTTCGCAGATGATATGATACTATATGTGGAAAAGCCAAAGGACTCCACTCCAAAACTGCTAGAACTTGTACAGGAATTCAGTAAACTTTCAGGATATAAAATCAATGCACAGAAATCAGTCGCATTTCTCTACACCAACAACAAGACAGAAGAAAGAGAAATTAAGGAGTCCATCCCATTTACAATTGCACCCAAAACTATAAGATACCTAGGAATAAACCTAACCAAAGAGACTAAGAATCTATACACAGAAAACTATAAAGTACTCATGAAAGAAATTGAGGAAGACACAAAGAAATGGAAAAATGTTCCATGCTCCTGGATTGGAAGAATAAATATTGTGAAAATGTCTATGCTACCTAAAGCAATCTACACATTTAATGCAATTCCTATCAAAGTACCATCCATTTTTTTCAAAGAAATGGAACAAATAATCCTAAAATTTATATGGAACCAGAAAAGACCTCGAATAGCCAAAGGAATATTGAAAAAGAAAGCCAAAGTTGGTGGCATCACAATTCCGGACTTCAAGCTCTATTACAAAGCTGTCATCATCAAGACAGCATGGTACTGGCACAAAAACAGACACATAGATCAATGGAACAGAATAGAGAGCCCAGAAATAGACCCTCAACTCTATGGTCAACTCATCTTCGACAAAGCAGGAAAGAATGTCCAATGGAAAAAAGACAGCCTCCTCAATAAATGGTGTTGGGAAAATTGGACAGCCACATGCAGAAAAATGAAATTGGATCATTTCCTTACACCACACACGAATATAGACTCAAAATGGATGAAGGACCTCAATGTGAGAAAGGAATCCATCAACATCCTTGAGGAGAACACAGGCAGCAACCTCTTTGACCTCAGCCGCAGCAACTTCTTCCTAGGAACATCGCCAAAGGCAAGGGAAGCAAGGGCAAAAATGAACTATTGGGATTTTATCAAGATCAAAAGCTTTTGCACAGCAAAGGAAACAGTTCACAAAACCAAAAGACAACTGACAGAATGGGAGAAGATATTTGCAAACGACATATCCGATAAAGGGCTAGTGTCCAGAATCTATAAAGAACTTAGCAAACTCAACACCCAAAGAACAAATAATCCAATCAAGAAATGGGCAGAAGACATGAACAGACATTTCTGCAAAGAAGACATCCAGATGGCCAACAGACACATGAAAAAGTGCTCCATATCACTCGGCATCAGGGAACTACAAATCAAAACCACAATGAGATACCACCTCACACCAGTCAGAATGGCTAAAATTAACAAGTCCGGAAATGACAGATGCTGGCGAGGATGCGGAGAAAGGGGAACCCTCCTACGCTGTTGGTGGGAATGCAAGCTGGTGCAACCACTCTGGAAAACAGCATGGAGGTTCCTCAAAATGTTGAAAATAGAACTACCCTATGACCCAGCAATTGCACTGCTGGGTATTTACCCTAAAGATACAAACGTAGTGGTCCGAAGGGGCACGTGCACCCGAATGTTTATAGCAGCAATGTCTACAATAGCCAAACTATGGAAAGAACCTAGATGTCCATCAACAGACGAATGGATAAAGAAGAAGTGGTATATATATACAATGGAATACTATGCAGCCATCAAAAGAAATGAAATCTTGCCATTTGCGACAACGTGGATGGAACTAGAGGGTATCATGCTTAGCGAAATAAGTCAATTAGAGAAAGACAACTATCATATGATCTCCCTGATATGAGGGAGAGGAGATGCAACATGGGGGGTTAATGGGGTAGGAGAAGAGTAAATGAAACAAGTTGGGATTGGGAGGGAGACAAACCATAAGTGACTCTTAATCTCACAAAACAAACTGAGGGTTGCTGGGGGGAGGGGGGTTGGGAGAGGGAGGGTGGGGTTATGGACATTGGGTAGGGTATGTGCTATGGTGAGTGCTGTGAAGTGTGTAAACCTGGAGATTCACAGACTTGTACCCCTGGGGCGAAAAAAAATATATATGTTTATAAAAAATAAAATTAAAAAAAAAATTAACTCTTAAAAAAAAAGAAAGAAAAAAAAAAGACCTGGGCCTTTGTGGGGTACTAACTGAACTCTCCTGTCCCTCCACCTTCCTATGCAAGTAATAGTTCTGTCTAATCACTGCAATTGAACCCTTTTTGCCTCCTATGAACACTATGTTCTCATGTTGGAAAACTGAATTCATATGTTAATATTTTGTTGCCAGCAAAGGAGAGCCTTATTGAAACTGTGTGTTCTTTCTTGATTTCTGTGAACTAGCAGGTTTAAAGAACCTACGAACCCTTCGAATAGCTTTTCCAAATGGACACAAGGAAATGATTATTTCCATTTCTGTTTTCCTTCTTGATACAATAGTCAATAAAATTAAAACATTCTACATAGAAAATGCCAAAATTCAGTATTCAATGCCTCAAAACCTAGGTATTTTAAACATCATTATTTGCATACAGTGAAAATAATTCTTTAGGGATTCTCAACTAAGGGCACTTGACAACGTCTGAGGACATTTTTGGTTGTCACAACTTGAGGACGATGTTACTGACATGTAGTTGGAAGAAGGCAAGGATACTCCCAAACACCCTACAAAGCACAGAACATTGAATTTGTCCAATGTGCTTGACAAAAAACTGTCCAGCCTCTAATGTCATTAGTGCGGAGGCTGCTTTAATACAAATGAGTTAAAGGAAAAGCTAAAATAGGATAGGTTGTTGCATATAATACTGGGCAAATAGCTATCTATTAAATGGGTTTTGATATAATACAAATACTGAGGTTTATTTCCCAGTGGCCATTCAGTCATTTACTTATCGAACAAATATTTATTGAGCACCTATTACGCATCAATAACTATATGAGTTCCTAGGGATATAACCCCGAACAAAACAGAACAGAATACGAATTCATTTCACCAGAAGTTATATTTCAGCTGAGAAACAGATCACAAATTAAAAATATAGATTGTAATGAATGGCATCAAGGGGAAAAAGAACAAAAGGGGGCTCTTACAAGATGTTGAGAAATAATCAGAAATGAATAAAATAAAAATGCTCAATATGACCTAATGTTACTGAAGTGTTGGGACAAAATGAATGTATTATTTTGTGCTGTGAGGGCCACCCTGAGAGCATATTCAAATTTCATCCATTACTTACCAACGATTTTGCTGAGGAAGAAAGACTGATTTGAACATCAATTTCTTATACTCTTTTGTCAAAGATGACCAGAATGCAAAACTAAAAAGGCTTTTCAAGGAATGCATCAATTTGAATATATAGCCCTGGGAATGCTTTTTAAACAGGTTTTGTGGGAGTTGCTAATAAAGTTGAATAAGTATAGCATGTTACATGTTCCTTATATAAAAAGAATATTGATGGAAACCACATAATAGAGAAGAAATCCAAGTGAGTAACTCTGCACAGAACTGTCTGAATTCTGAAAATACCTCATCACATGTGATCTAAAATATCCTGTGGGGTTTTAGCCTTCCAAATGAAGGTAAGCGATTTCTCTAAGACAATCCAATGCAAAACTACTTCATACCAAAATTTGAACATGCTGTGCTTTCTAGACATTTTTCTTTGGTAGATGAAGGCCCATCTCCTATTTTCCCCACCCAGAGTACACAATGGCCTTCCTATCTATTATCCCTGCTCACTCTTGCTCTTCTGAAACTCATTCCCTACATAGTAGCTATAGGGAATTTTTTAAACATAAATCAGATTCCTCCTTAAACTCTTTAATACATTTTTCCATTACATGCTAGAAAAACAAAGGTCCTTAATATTCTTAACAAGGGGCTGTATTTTCTAACCCCTGACTATAGCTCCTGATTCTTCTGTCCCTACTCACTCACTGTATGACTCTGCTCAGTCACAGTGAATTCTTTAACAGACCATGCTTTTCACACCTCAGGACCTTTGCACCTGCTACTCCCATCTCCTACCCTGAATCTCCCCTAAGGAAATCTGCTACCATATCCCCTAATTCTCTATTTCATTACACTGGTTTCTTTTTTCTCCTTGTAACATTTAACATGGTTTATAACCACATATTTATTTTTAGTTACATTGTGTTATTGTTTGTGTTCCAAATAAAATGTTAGCTCCAGGAGGTTGAAACCATGCTATTTCATCTTCAATTTCAGTGCCAGCATCTAACAGGTTGTTTGATATACAGTAAGGATTAAATATATATTAACTGAATGAACAAATAAACAATGTAAAAGGAATTCATTTGTTTAAAAAACAGTTAACCTTACAGATCACAATTTGTAAAACATCCACAATTACTACAATTATAGAATTTATGAAGCATACTTTATGAAATACTAATATGAATAGTGGAGTCATTTTCACATATATTTGAGCTTTATGCGAAGGAATTGCATGTATGTAATACAAAACTAAAATTTCACACATTAATTTTATTTTTTTTAAAGATTTATGTATTTATTTGAGGGATAGATAGAGCAAAAGAGAGAGGTAGAGGGAGATGGGAGAGAGAGAGAATCTCCAGTAGATTTCCCACTGAGTGAAGATCTAGAAACAGGGCTCAATCCCACAACCCCGAGATCATGATCAAAGCCAAAATCAAGAGTCAGGCACCTAACCAACTATTACATCAATATCACCAAAATGTAGTTATTAATATAACACATCCATTAGGAGGGGGTCACCTGGCTAAATAAATCCAATGGAAGTTTCCTACCCAATAACTGTCTAAGGTAAGGAGATGTCTTTTCTATAGACCTTTTATGTACAGGATGATTTTCTGGCCTTATTTACTGATTCCTCTTTCTCCAAAGAAGATATACAATACAATGGGGAAAGGATGGAAAGTTCAAGAGCAAGTGAGTTCTGTTTCCAGTTTGACCAGTTCTATAGGTCCAAGCTCTTGGGAAGGGTGTTCAACACTATCAGGTCCCAACACCTTCACTTGTGAAATGAGATATACACTCAAATGTGTTAATACACCATATCAGTACCTTTTCTAAACATTCCTCCAAAGTAAGATAGCTAATCACCTCCTCTTTTAATTCCTCTTCCCCATCACTGCTGGCAGCATGTTAGACCATTTAGACGCATGTTGTTCAATATGGTAGCCATTAGCCATACAAGGGTATTGAAAACTTGAAGCATGGCTAGATGAATTAATGTCTACAGTAAGTATAAAATACACATAAATTTTGAAGATGGTACAAAAAGAAAATGTAAAATATCTCAATGATTTTTATATTCATAACATGTAGAAATTACAATATTTTGGATATCTTGGGTTCAGTAAAATGCATTATGAAATTAATTTCACCTGTTCATTTTATTCCTTTTAATTAGGCTCCTAAAAAATTTAAAATAACTGATATGGCCTACATTTGTGAACTGCATTGTGATTCTACTGAAGGGCCTGGAAGTTTCTTCAGTTTGTAACTATTTGTTTGCCTTAGGAAATCTAAAAATGCATGACTAAAATTCCTTCAAACGTGCATATCCATGTCCCTACAAATCTGTGATCATATAACCAAATGGGATTATTACTATAGCTCACCATTAATATTATATGAGACCCAGCACTACAGTTCAACCCCTTATTTGATACCCTTTATCTTATTCTTTTTAAGTAATAGGCTCAAGCACCAACAATCTCAAGGAATCATCACACATTAGTATAATGATGAAATACTGAGAAATATCAAATTATAGTTTGACAAGAATGTTAAACACTCACACACATACACACAAAAACATACTCTCTCACTCTTTTGTCTCTGCCATTAGACACCTGTGAGATTGGAGACAAGGTAGTCACCATTCTGAGCCTCGGTTTTCTTATAAATGGATGGATAAAGGGATGGTGTTAGAAGAAATAAAAATTAGCTGCCATAATTCTAATATATCTAAAATATAATATGAAATAATAAATGGGTAAAACTGTAGAATGTGAGGATATCTGAATATTTGGGCCTAATAAATTCACCCTTTTAATTTCTCTAGACCTTGCATCCATTTAATAACAAGACAAAACATAGCTCAAATTTTACAACATTTAAAAGAGAAAATAAATGAGTTTCTAAAATAAAAAAATTGGGGGCACATGGGTGGCTCAGTCAGGCCTCTGGCTCTTGATTTTGGCTCAGGTCATGATCTCAATGTTGTGGGATTGAGCCCCATGCTGGGTTCTGCACTCAAGCACATAGTCTGCTTGTCCCTCTCCCTCTGCTCCCCCTGCCCCACTTGTGCTCCCTCTTTCTCTCTCAAATAAATAAAAAAATAAAGTGGGGTTTTTTTTAAGATTTTATTTATTTATTTGACAGACAGAGATCACAAGTAGGCAGAGAGGCAGGGAGAGAGAGAGGAGGGGAAGCAGGCTCCCTGCTGAGCAGAGAGCCCGATACAGGGTCAAACCCAGGCCCCTGGGATCATGACCTAAGGCGAAAGCAGACGCCCCAGAAATAAAGTGTTTTTAAAAAAATTAAATAACTAAGATAAAAACAGAAAGGGAAACAAACCATAAGAGACTCTTTTAACTCTAGGAAACACACTGAGGGCCGCTGGAGGGGAGGTGGGTGGAAGGATGGGGTAACTGGGTGATGGGCATGAAGGACTGAACTTGATGTAATGAGCACTGGGTGTTGTATGCAACTGATGAAGCTCTAAATTCTACTCCTGAAACTAATAATACATTATATTTTAACTAAATTGAATTTAAATTCAGAATTTAAAAAATTAAAATAAAAAGATGAATTGATACCAAATTTGTCTTTTGAAAAGACATAGTTTCTACTTGTTTTTTTTTCTTTGCCTTATAATGTGGCCTCATAATGAATAAGAATTCTTGTGATGTATTAAACTTTAACATATCCATCCCTTAGGAGAGCTTGCGATCATTCTCCAAGTTAAAATGAGAATGAAAGTTACATTTGATAATCTCCCAAGTGTCATTTCAGTCATCACAATACCATCCTTTGTCATAATTATGGATTCACAAGTCTTCAGATATCTTCAGTGATATTTTAATTGGGAAATTATTTGTTTAATTTCATGTTACATCCAACTTACGTAGGCTCAAATGATAAAATATTCTGAAAGTTAATTTTTAAGCAAACATTTATTTAATGTCTCCCATACATCAGTGTCTACACAGAGAAAATACATAGTCACTGCTCCAAAGAGTATAATTTTATAATTTCAAAGAGACTCCATATAAAATAGTTTATGATCTTAGTGGAAGCCACGTGACTGAAGGTAAGGAACCAAGCACACACAAAATTGGGAAATAGATAATATTTTTCATTATTCCTTTCCCCAACTTCCACTCTTTTTATTCTTTTGGTACCACTTCACTTTCCTCCAATAAGGGCTTGATTTTCTCAAGAAACTTGTTTTTTTCAAGGGATTTCTTCTTAATTTCTTGACTTGTATTACTCTCAGCCCAAAGTGCCATGTGCTAGACAATAGAATCACACGAGTAAGACTCTGTGGCTTCCCCCATAAAGTTCATATTCTATAGTGACTATATTTAAAACAAAGAACTCTTAAATATCAGAGTAAATAGTGAGATGTGGGCTTTGGGGCATACTGGAAAGATGCTGGGTGATCTTTGATGGGAAGGAGAATTTGTCCACTTCCTTTTAATTTTTTTTTTTTAAAGATTTTATTTATTTATTTGTCAGAGACAGAGGGAGAGAGAGCGAGCGAGCACAGGCAGACAGAGGCAGAGGAAGAAGCAGGCTCCCCGTCGAGCAAGGAGCCCGATGTGGGACTCGATCCCAGGACGCTGGGATCATGACCCGAGCCGAAGGCAGCCGCTTAACCAGCTGAGCCACCCAGGCGTCCCTGTCCACTTCCTTTTAAAGAAGAAAAGAAAATCAAACAACTTTATCTTTTGTTCTGATAACTAAGTCACACCAATAAAATCTTATTATCTTAAGACCAAGTAAAAAAAGTATTTCCTAAGTGTGAGTTCGAATATTTAATTTATTCATGAATGTAACATCTACAGAAAATATATGTTCAAATAGTAAGGGTTACAATAAAAATGAAATTCTTGCTTTTAAAAAAATCCAGTATTTCGTAGTGACAGAGTGAATGTACTACATGAACATGCTAATCACTGTTACTTAAATATGTGCCTCATTTTTTTACAACTGATGGTTTTATATATTTTATTTTTTAAAGATTTTGTTTATTTATTGATTTGAGAGAGAAAGAGCAAGGGAGAGCAAACAAAAGCAGGGTGAAGGGCAGAGGGAGAAGCAGGCTCCCTGCTGAGTGGGAGCCCAATGCGGGACTCGATCCTGGAACCCTGGGATCATGACCTGAGCCAAAGGCAGACGCCTAACCAACTGAGCCACCCAGGCGCCCTGGTTTTAGTAATTTTATTTTACAAGGTACTCGGACTTAAAATATTATGATACATAGTCAGCATAAAAAAATGGACATTTTGAATACTATTGAAAAATCATAATGGTAAACTTGAAAATACATTCCATAGTCCTGATTATAGTAAAAAAAAAAAATCTAGCTATTAAGCTGTAAGAATCTCTTTTTTTAGGGGGGGGGTCTTTAGAACCCCTAGGGCTCATACTGAATAGGTTGAACTGGTTAATGTATAAAAGGCTTTCCATTTCTATTTCAGAAGAATATTCAAGATTCCAGCCTTTGGAGTTTCCATTTTCCATTTTAGAAAAGCTGGTCTTAAAATGGAAAGAGAAGTAAGGTTATGGGAAGAAAATGCATACAGGATTTTAACTGCCTTTCTCATAACCATAGCCATCTTTAGCTAAAGCAGAAAGGAATTCCTTGAATCCCTGAAAAAATTGCTTATCTCTCCTCTTCTCTTAGCTCATCTGGGACTTATCTAGACACCACTGGGACAACAATATTTTCTATGGAAGACAAAGCAAAAACTGGGAAATGCCCACTCATCAGTTGTTTTTAAGTAGCTATATTTTGAGGCTCAGGACCTTGACTGCTGGTCTTTTCCACCGCCCACTCTCTACTTGCTATTTGACCTTCATTGCTGACACAATTCTGGCCCTATTCCCAAAGGCATGGGACTGCAAGGCATGTAAGAATGAGAATCCTTGAGATAAAGCTGAACTCTGAGCATGCATCACAGTTTTCTTCAAAGAGAATTAAAGCACATTTCCAGGCATTATTTGGTTTCTACTTGTCATATCCCATTCTGTCCCTGCCAGGTCAATGGTGCTGCCTGGGCAGAGCATTATAAACCATTTTTATCAATGTTTTGTTTTACAATTGTGAAAACTAAAACCAATCATTTTCACTGATGTTGACTACTCCAACTCTTCCTCACACACTATTCTAAGAATTGTGGCAAATGTGTTGAAGAAAGTGAGGGTGTTTATGTTAAATTTTAAGTAATTGCCTCTTTAGGGCTACCTGAAAGTACATTAGTGATATGGATAAAAGTTGTAGGGAGCGTCCCACAGCAAAATCGGGTCTACCGTAAAGTATGTTCTTCCGAAGAGGAAACATGGCACATGGCACATATTCAGTAAGAGTTTATTTTATGAAAAAAGAAGAAAAGAAGAAAGAAGGGGAAGGAGAGAGGGAAGAAGGGAGGGAGGAAGAAAGGAAAAAAAGGATGTTTTTCCATTCTAAACAAATTAAAATTTCACTACATTAATAGGCATTTTCTAAACATTAACATCTTTGTGTTACCAATTCACTGCCTTGCAGACTGACATTATGCATTGTTTTAAGAGGGTATTCTCCTTTCCTTCTCAAAAAGGGGATAATCTAAAATAACATGCAAAATACACATTATAGAGATTTGTACAAAAATATGGCATGGTATGGACATTTTCAGCAGTGGCTTTTTAAAAATATCAGATTTTACTTCTGGACTTACAAATAAGAGGGAAACATTTCTGAAATGAAAATCCACATTTTTTTTTTAGTTCTTGACTGTAATTTGAAAGCATTCTTTTAACATATAGGATTACTATATAACATGTGTACATTTATTGGACTATTTTGACCATAGATGTGTCAAAGCTAAAAGCCATCCAAAAAAAGCACAAGAACACAAAATGCAAATCTGTGTCTCAAAATCAACAGTGTCCTTTCCTTTTGGTGTAAAGAATAAAGTACCTTTGTTGTAAGTTTAACAAAGGCAATGTGTTAAACTGGTTGCCCAGCAGCACAGCCAGCCTCCATTCTAACCAACTCCTGCTCCCTCCAAAGATACATCTCTAGCTAAATCCAAAGAAGAATTATTAGTCTCAAAAGAGAGAATCAAAGACAATAATAGCTTGATAGGAACAAAAGGTTTATGTGTCTCCAGGTAAGATTAGCCAGAGGTGGAGAAGGTGTTACCAGGAGCCAGTTTCATTACCTAGCAAGTATTCAGATACGCCTCAAACTGGCCATTATCATGATTGCATGATAAAAAGAACATGTTCAAATATTAAATGTAAAAAATAAAATTTCCTTTCCCTAGTCAAGACTACCAGTGCTACAATGCCCCATCTTCTAGCTTTCGTATATATGTGTGTTATAACTTGAAAAGAATTTATTGAATATTAATAAAAGGTGTGTTTTAAGAGCTCTTAAAATTTCAAGCTAGAAGAAGTATTAGCTGTCCTCCAATGGAATTTTCTATCTTTTTTTTTTTTTAAGATCAGAAAATGAGCCTGTAGAATCATTAATTGTTCACATTTTAAGTGGTAGAGTTAGGACTAAAATCCAGGTCCTCTGATCTCTGTTAGACATCTGTTCCATCTGTTATCAAACATAATTCACCTCCATGCAAATGCCTACAGAAGCCTTACTCTGTAGAGCTAAAAGGAGATGGTGAAGTTTATTGATCTCTATCCATCATACCCCATTGGTTCTAAGGTCTAATGCAATTTCTTTTACAAAGTTGCCTTCCCCTGCAAGCTTCACCTTGCTGTTGATTTACTTTTAAGAATATCACCTGATGGGGCTGCCTGGGTGGCTCAGTGGGTTAAGCCTCTGCCTTCAGCTCAGGTCCTGATCTCAGGGTTCTGGGATCAAGTCCCACATCGGGCTCTCTGCTGGGCGGGGAGCCTGCCTCCTCCTCTCTCTCTCTCTCTCTTTCTCTACTTGTGATCTCTCTCTCTGTCAAATAAATAAAATCTTAAAAAAAAAAAAAAAAAGAATATCACCTGATGTCCTGTAGAGAGGAGACGACTTCTCGTGCTTCCTCATTTTAAATCCAAATTAAATTAGAAACTTTATGGGTCAGAAAAAGAGGTCAGGTATTCAGGGAACAAAGACTTTGCAATCACTGTCTTCATATACCACCCCCCCCTCGCATGTTAGAAATTTTACACTGACAATAAAACATAAAGGCTAACATATTTGAAACCTTAGAAAGGCAAAAAAGATTTAGCTTATTTTAACCCCAATTAGGTATTTAAAACAATACCAAGTATAAAAGTAGACAGTCATCACTTTGAAAAATTACATATATGTGCTCTTCCATAATAATTTTTCATAACCGTACACTTCAAAGAATGATATGTTCATGTTGAACATCAGTTTATGACACTCTTCCAGTCAACAGATGTAAATTGAGTTCATACTGTGAGCCAGACACTGTCCTATGTGATAAGATCTTTGGACTCAAGCCATCATAGTTAGATAAAAAAGATAACAGCAATCCTCTGTGGCAAATGCTATCATATATTCACAGGACTCTATGAGAGTTCACAAGAGGAAGCCACTAATTTCCATCTCCATGCCCCAACCTGGGCAGAGAATGAAGAAGGAAATCATGGATGGGCAGAGTGATATGAAACATGCTTTTATTTTCTCTTAAAAAAAAACAAAAGCTTATACATTAAAGGCCACCACAAGGCATTCAGCAAAGCAGGAAGCACCATCAATATAGAATTAAAAAGCAAAAGGGGGCTTTGTGAAGAATCTGGTCACGTGCATACATAGTCTTCAGTCATTGATCCGTGGAGAAAGCAACATTGGTTGGACTGAAACTGTTTCCAAGATCAAGGTAGGCATGATGAGAAACCCCTAGCTAATGAAGTTACCGACTCAGGCCTGTTTCTGCTGTGCGGGCTCTTCCCTCAGGCCAGAGGCCAGTATGTCCTTCCCTCTCTTCCTTGTATGACTCTTGGTTTTCCCACTGCCCTTTCCACCACTGCCATACCATTATTGTCTGTCTAGGTGTCTATTCATTTCCTTCATACCAGTTTATTATGTTATTACTATGTGTTCAGTGGCTGTCTCCCTCATTATAACTAGCTTCACAAAAGCAGTGACTTGTTTTAGGTCAAATACTATACCTGGCTTATGTCAGCGTGCATACACCTATTCATGAACTACAGAGCAAACGAAGGATGAAAAGAAGAATGGGGAAAGAAAACCAAGAGTCTGTCCTAGCAAGTGGATGGATGCAACTGAATTTATTTCATCTGTTAACATGCTGCTCGCTTAGACCACGATATGTCAGATTTGACTAATACATGCATCTCAAAAGGAAAAACTTTCTCACTGGCTTTTAATGTAAATATTTTATGGTAATAAAATAAAGAAATGTACAAATCTCTGCTAAACAAACTAAAAAAGCCTAATATAATTATATAACATAATTAATATGATTTAATTATCAAAATCAATGTGATCTACTAAATGATGTTATTTTTAAAAATTACCACTCACATGAATTAAGTACTGATAACTCTAGCATAGGGAGCATGTGATGCCTCAATTTGCCTACCACTTATCTCGGTCTCAACAACTGAGGGACCTTTCTTAAGATAGCACTACATGGTACTATCGTTTGGCCTTCACTTTTAGGGAATGCAGCATTCCTCTGTTCTTTTATTGAGTCAATGAAGGAATACTACCTGGGGACAATGGGATTCTAAAAATAGCTATTAAAAACATGGGGCAGCCCTAGATTATATAATAGTTACACAGTTCTTTTTTATTACTACAAACACTTAAATAATTCTGATTGAGAATTCAACCATCTTCCATTTTGAGAAACAGGCACATCTGAATTATTGTCTCTTCTCTGGCCTCAGAACTTATAGCAAAAGACCTCAATTGGAAACTCTGCTCAAAAACATGAGCTATGTAAATCTAAGCAATTTTCAGTTTTATCAAGCATGAGAACCCCTATATACAAACGTCAGTCTTCTTTGGTCCTCAGTTTCTTCTTCTTTAAGGTGATAGACTTAGACTGTTGATATTCAAGCACCATTTTGTATGAGATATATGGATTGGCAAGCCACTTAAAGTAGTATTACAATGGCATTTGGCAGATACTATAGAAATATCTCAGTCTTTATTTCAGTGAATCATGTGTCACCATGAGTCAAAGGCACTAAAGCAACACCCAAACCACTTTTTTTTCCCCCCACAAAAACACTTTGTTATTGGCTCAGGCTTTGGGCCAAAAGTCCTATATAGATCTCTGATAAAACAGTGTTGACAAAGGAAGACTCCTTTTCCCTATGCAGGGTGAGTGTAAGTGGTCTTGAACCATGGTGTCTTCTTTTCTCAATTTTTACTCAAAAACTCAAATCTAAGTCTCACCATGACACTGGGATGTAATTCCTCATCCCAGAAACAGACCTGAAAGAGTGAGAGCATGAATGAGAGAAAGGTGACTGTGAGAAAGAGAGAAAGAACTAGGGTATGTTCCAAAGCAAAAGGCTCTCTACTGAGACCATTCCAGAGAGGTGCAAGAGCCCCTAAAACAGTGACTGGAGATAGGATGGAGAAAAGGATTACGAGCAAGTCAGAGAGTTGCAGAGATACAAAAAGTGACCCAGAAAATCAGAGATGCAGAGAGTCCAAAATCTTTCCTCTAATGAGGGATCAGGATCAAGTTTTTTTATATATTGGGCCAAGAACAAACCAGCTGCAAGGGTAAAGAGATAATTGCCCCTTTTTCCTTCTGGATACTAGTCCTTTGAGAACTAAAGCGGTGGATGGGGATTAATGTTAGGACATGCACCAGACTGGCCTTTTAAACCCATTATTGTGAACCATCACTAGTACAGTGGCCAGTGAAAAAGCCCTCAGTTTTGACCTGCCAAGTCAGAACCTCCTCTCCTTGGGGATGGAATAAGGAGAATGGAAGGGAAACTGAACGTCTTTCATCTATTCAACTCCATTAAATTATAAAAAATAACTTAATTTTTTGCCCAAATCTATTCTCCAACATCATCCTATCAGCAGTGTTCAAGTCCCATAGCCTTGTGTCTTCTAAAGTCATAACCCTGAAATAGACATATAATTTAAATGAGAGCCTTTACTGGGAATCCTTTTCGGGTTCCTCTCTAGGACTTCAGCCACCAGAGGTACATTCCAGATTTGCTTCCATGGAAATCCACAAAAAAAAAAGAAAGGTGGGTTTGATAGGCCAGTGCATGCTCTACTCAGTTCGCTGCTACACGTCCAAGCATGTAGTACATTTCCCACTAGCCATTTCCATGTTATGTACAGGAAGTCAGAAGACAATCATCAGCCACTGCTATGCATCACTTGAGTCTTGTGTTAGAAACAGAATGCATCTCATCTGCTTCTGTCCATGACATCATCTTCATTGTGTGAGTTTGTCAAGAGAGCCAGAAGTTAAAACACAGGTTGATTAGGAGGTATTGATGAATCAGAGTAGTGTAATATGAGAAGCACCTGCAGATGTCTACAAAGCTAAGAGAGATTCTTTTCATGAATAACTACAGAAACTGAGGATGAGATGGAAGTACAACGGGTATTAGCAGGCCATGCATCCCCTCTTGGATACACGTTCTCTGAGCATATTTCCCAACAACCAAGTATTGCCTACAGAAGGCCAACTCTCCTTCTTCTCCAAGTACTTCTCAAATTATGAGTTATTAACATAATTCTTAGAACCCTAAGTAGGTCTCTAAATTGGTATCATTATTTCAAAAAGTATAGGGTTCTCTAGCAAGGATTTATATAAGCTATATTCCTGTTTAAAGTAGGTATCCATTTTCTTTTCTCTTTTTTTTCCCTCTCACATTTGACAAATATTTGTACTCAGAAACCTCTTGATATTAGTTTGGATCCTGCCTACCCCCTCAGAACATTTTTTTTCCTTCCTGGCCTTCTTTTTATACACTTTGTTTCACTGTTCTGCTTGGTTTTGTCAATTGTTAGCCTTGGGCCATAGAATTTTTTAATCCGTATTAAATTCAGTCTCCTCATGTATAAAAGACTCTGCATATAGTATTGTGAGAATTAATGAGATAATAATGTAAACAAAGTACTGAACATGACCATAACACATAACAATTTGTAATAAATGTTTACTCCCTTTTGTCTTCCTAGAAAGCCCCAATAGAGTGAAGAATTACCTCTTAAAGTGTATCTTCAATTTTTATTATCTGAAACTCGTTTCAATTGACACTCCATTAAAAATTTGTAATTGAGGAATGGCTTGAATAAATTACGCTCTAAAATAAGTTTAACTAAATAAAATAAGTTTCTAGAATTCAGTAATATCGCTAATATACTTTGCAAGGAAAAATCTGAAATTTTCAGACAAAATCAAACAGGAAATTAAACAAGTATCAACTGTGTGGAATGCCACATAATGCAAGTCTCCATGGACAGCATCACACAGCTCCTGTTTCTCAATCTAGAAATGAAAAGGAGAAAACAGGCCAGAAACAAAAATGCGATTTCAGTTAATGTAGCTGATCAGAGACATATAAACTTAGGCAACAAATTTTGCTGATAAAATTATTTCTATGATCAAAACAAATTATGTGATTCAAAATAATTTAATTAAAATATGTTGAAAGTTTTAGTTTAGACTATTAGCTGAGATCCAGCTAATGAGATTTATTTATTTTTCCTAGTAATATTAAGATGTGTTATAAGAATTGAAAAATTAAATCTGATATTTACATTGACCTCATTGCAAAGGTTTTAGATAATGACACAAAGAATTTTGCAGACTCTGCTTTGAAAAATGAATTAATTATTAGAATCTAAAGCAGTAAACAATAATCTGATGTAAAACATGCATGATTTATGCATGTTTAAAAAATTTAGCCAAGTTGTCTATTTCATAAGTTTTACATCTCATAGTTGTAGAAGGAAAAAGGCATTAGATGGGGCAAATTCATTTCAATCTTTAAAACGTTCTCAAGCATTTTTAAAGTCAAAAAGGGAAATTATTTTAAATAAGCACTATCTTTTTATCTCAAATGCATGTGAAATGAAGAAACTTTGAAGAGGAAGTTTTGAAAACACTGAGAATTTTAGATAAGTAATTATGTCACTATCTGTGCTGATGACTAAAACTGCCTTCACTAAAGATCTTTGCTCCAAATACTCAAAATGCAGACTAACAGGACACTTAGATGTTTGTGAAATCTTTTTATAGTTCAAAAATGGAATTCTTGTTCATATTCCCCTTTATTCTATCCTTTACTCTAAAGGAAAATTACCCATTTCCAAAATAATTGTATATACTACAATGTATATTTTATAGGTAAATGTAATGATTTAGGAAATAATTAAAAGTATTAGCTTACTGGAAGAATCACGGGAGTCTATTTTAAAAATCATTTGTGTCTTTTTTTTTAAGATTTTATTTATTTATTTGACAGACAGCGATTACAAGTAGGCAGAGAGGCAGACAGAGAGAGAGGAGGAAGCAGGCTCCCTGCTGAGCAGAGAGCCTGATGCGGGGCTCGATCCCAGGACTCTGAGATCATGACCTGAGCCGAAGGCAGAGGCTTTAACCCACTGAGCCACCCAGGCGTCCCAAACATTTGTGTTTTTAAGCAAAATTTCTAGAAACCTGACTCTGAAAGTGTCACCTGACTCTAGAAAGTGACTCTGAAACCATCAGTTCTATGCCTTCCTTTAATAGAGGAAGGATGCAGAGAAGTGATTAATTGAAGGTGACTTACCTCACTAACGGACAAATGAAGTCCATGACCCTCAGGAGAGCCCTGAGGTTTCATAAAAGACAAAAATTGATGAGATGTAGGAAGTATCCTTTGAAAATCCAGAGAAAATGTAAGTATTGAGTCTAAGCATTTAAAACAAAACAAAACAAACAAAAAACCTAGGAAAAAGATTCAACATAGATGCAGGAATGTGGCTCTGGAAAGCTGTCTTAGTGCAATGTTTCTTGCCTGCCTTCCCTGGAGGAGGTTCTGAACGTTAAATACCAGAGTTAAGTTAGGCCTATGCTGGCTTAGTTAAATAATCAGTGCACGCTGAAAGCAAGGCCAAGACGATTGTACATTCAGCCACATCCAGGTCAGTGGGCTCACATCTATAGATTCCGTTCTTTATTCTAATAACCTCATTTCTCAAGATTGGCCACAAGGGAGGCCTGACAGAAGGTGTGCATCTATTTATCTGAAGTATGGTTTTAACTCTAGTGAGGGATGCCATGTTATTTAAGCATTTGTGACCCTGTACTTAGAAAATATGTTTAAGTAGGAATCCAGGCTCACTATATTTAGCAAGGCTTATGCTAATACACTGAGTGGATTCTGTTAATCTCTTCTATGACTTTGAAAAACAGGAACAATGAGTTAGAAGAGAAAGATATTTTATCTTAAGTCAAAATATATGTAGTGTTGATTATGATAAATTTTTAGTAGTTTAATATGTTGATATATTAAAAATTGTATTTGCCTAGCAAGAGACATTAAAAAAGAAAAAGAAATAAAAGTCACCCAAATGGGAAAAGAAAAAGTAACACATTTACTATATGGAGATAACATGATACTATATATAGAAAGCTCTAAAGACACTGACAAAAAACTGTTAGAACTAATAAAAAAATTCAGTAAAATTTCAGGATCCAAAATCAATATACAGAAATCTGTTGTGTTTCTATATACTAATAATGAAATATCAGAAAGAGAAATTAAGAAAACAATCCCATCAATACATGCACCCCTATGTTTACTGGAGCATTATTTAAAATAACCAAATTACAGAAGCACCCTAAATATCCATTGACTGATGAATGGATAAATAAGATGTGGTATATATATCTATACATATAGATATACATACATATATCTATATATACATATATATATATATATATATATATAGATATATATCTATATATACATGTATATATGTGTGTGTGTGTATACACACACACACACACAAACAAACACAAATGGAATACTTTTTGCAATACATTTGCAACAATGTGGAGGGAAGAGAGAATCTTGAACAGGCTCTATGCACAGCATGAAGCTGGAGGCAGGGGTTGATTTCATGACCCTGAGATCATAACAGGAGCCGAAATTAAGAGTTGGATACTTAACCAACAGAGCTACCCTGGCACCTGCTAAGTGCCTTTCTATTCTAACAGAATAAGTAAAAAACAATAGAATCCAACCCAATCAGATACTACTATTGTGGCTAGCACCATTACCTGTCTTCTTCTTGCCTAAGGAAAGAAGTATGGGAAGAAAGTCCTAAGCCCCTCAAGGCAAAAGAGAAGGAACTCCAGAAGAATCACTTGCCACTGGAGAGACTGTCAGGTTGTTCTTAACTCTGTAATGTGCTTGGGGTGTTTTGAACATTTCCCTGAGTAAAGGGCAAAAGAACTGCAGGGCCGAGAAAATTTTGTGACAATGTGAAGGAGCCTGCAGCGCTACATTTGTCCTATCAGCCACACCTGAATTTCCAGGAGATCAAGTTCAACCAGGTAAGGTGCGACACCTGGTAATGAGAGCCTGGCAGCAAGAAGCTGTGGGTGTACTGCCCACTTGGAGAGCTGAAGGGGGAAAATGAGGACAAGATAGTGATCTCCAAACTCCTGGGGTGGTCAAGATGGTTATAAAGAACCATGAATTCAGCCAGACAAACAAGAGAACCGCTGTAGTCTCCTATAGCAATAGGCTCTTAGAGATGCTTTTGTCCTTGACCTCTTCTTCCCTCCCCTGTCAGTTCTCAATACAACAGGCCTCAAAAAGAAGTAAAGAGTATCCAGTGCATGGCTCTCTCAGACACAGACACAGACACAGACACACACACACACACACACACATTCTCATTCTCTCTGTCTCTATCTCTGCTATCTCTCTGTCTCTGTCTCTCCCTCCACTCCCCCATCTTTAGTGGTGGAGAGAGAGGAGAAGAACATAGGCATACTGTGCTTCTTCCCTGTTTGAAATACTCCTCAGGACCGATAAGTGCTGAGATGGGGAGGAACATAGATGAGATTAAAACTAAGCATGAGGCTTCTGTTTTAAATTACATTGAAATTTAATCATTAAAAATGACTGGCGTAGGAGGGGCTTGGATGACACATTCAGTTAAGTGTCTGACTCTTGATTTCAGCTCAGGTCATGATTTCAGGGTTGTGAGATCAAGCCCCATGTGGACCTCCACGCTCAGTGTGGGATCTGCTTAAGACTCTCACTCCATCTCCATCTGCCCCTCCCCCCCAGTTTGCAGTCTCTCTCTCTCATGTGCTCTCTCTCTCTCTCAGACAAATAAATTTTTTTAAAATGATTTTATTTATTTCTTTGACAGAGAGACAGACAGTGAGAGAGGGAACACAAGCAGGGGGAGTGGGAGAGGGAGAAGCAGGCTTCCCACTGAGCAGAAAGCCAGATATGGGACTTGATCCCAGGGTCCTGGGACCATGACCTGAGGCAAAGGCAGATGCTCAACCAACTGAGCCACCCAGGTGTCTCAATAAATCTTTTTTTTTTTTTTTAATGACTGGCATAGTTTCTCAAAAGTTTAAATGTGGTTACCATATAAACCATCAATTTTACTCCTACATAAATAACCAAGAGAAATGAAAACATACATCCACACAAAAACTTGTACATGAGTACTCATAGTGGCATTACTCATAATAGTCTCCAAGTGGAAACAACCCAAACGTCCATCAACGGAAGAATGGATAAAGAAAATGTGACATATAGATATAATGGAATATTATTCAGCCATATAAAGAAATGAACTACTGATACATGCTAGACACAGGTGAATCTTGAAAATATTATGCTAAGGGAAAGAAGCCAAAATTCAGAAAGTGAGAATACCAATACATGCCTCTGGCATTGCTTCCTCATAAAGACAGTCAAAACATTTTATAAAGTATAATTTATGTATTTTACAATTGATAAATATTCACTGAATGAACGAACATATGGTAACAGTGCTAGAAAAATAGAGAGCAGATGGAACTAGGCAAGACAATGGTAAAAAAGGACAGGAAGACTGAGTTCCTGAAAGAAACTTAAGAGAAAATAACTAGCAAATGGTTGTGAAATGCTTCGTATATCAGGGAAGAAAAAGTCACCTTTTAAAATACATTACTCTAAGCACTATAAATGTAAATGTTCAAATCACATTTTTGCCTATTCATTTTTCCCCCAAATTCTCTTCTCCACTAATTGAGAGAGTGGAAATATGCCTAGGTTTATGCTAATGAGATAATCTATATACAGACTATCTGGTTCCATATATTGAATTGCATCCCAAATACAAAAGGCTTCGGTCAATATGATTAAATGTTAGAAGCAGAACTCAAGGGATTCAATTCCAGTAATTCACTCTCCAACTGGGGTTGAGGAATAAGATAAGAAAACCAGGGCTGCTTCTCTCTGGGGTGGTCCAGTTCTCAAAGAAAATCCTTCAAGTCTCCTTTGCTGTCATCATAATCATTTTGATAAGCTCTGAAGGAGCCCCCAAAGTAATTTAAACAAAGAGAAACGACATCCTACAGAGCTGAGCATTGTTTTTTGAGAATCTTTCCCTGTGAGTTCAGTGTTTTGACAGCACATGTCACAAGTAAAAATAGTTATCTTCTGCTCTGAAGTTAGCATTACTTATATGAGCTGACCATCTATTATTTTCTTCATTATTCCAGTAATAAAGTGTATATTATAGATCCTGACAGGGTATCCTGATAGACAAAGATGATAAAAATGGTGATGAAAAAAAATGATGATGGTGATGATGATTCTAACAACAATACTTAATATTTAGTCAGGTACTGTAAGTATTCTAGAAAAAAGGAGTGTTCTAGAATCATTTCAGGTATGCTAACAACTACCCTGTGATGTAGGTATTATCACTTATAGTTAACTGATGAATAATTTAATCAAGTAAGTAAAAACAAATTTACCTAAGGCTTATAGCTAGTGATGGAGTCCGATCTGACCCCAGGCAGTCTGACTCGATAATCTACACAAAACAGCTGTGCCTTCAGCTGCTTTCTAGGGAAATCCCACACTGTACAAAGTCCAGTCCAGAGAAAATTATGAGGATGAAATCTCATAACTGTGTTCTCACTGGCTACCATGTACCACCCATCAATCTCAAGGGTTTGTTTGTGGTTTTTTTTTAAGATTTTATTTATTTATTTATTTGAGAGAGAACGGGAGGGAGGAGCCAAGGGACAGGTATAAGCAGATTCCAGGCTGAGCATGGAGTCCACTGCAGGACTCAATCCCAGGACCCCGAGATCATGACCTGAGCCAAAATCAAGAGTCAGACACTTAACCGACTGAGGCACCCAGGTGCCCTAACAATCTTTACGTTTGTCCAAGACACTACCTGCTGCTCTTCACCGTAAGTGTCCCCTTCAGCAGCAACAGATTTTCTCAATCCTTCTGTCTACAGTCAAAAATGACCTGATGGGTATACCCACAATTCATGCTTAGGTATTAATGTATGACAGAAGGTCAAGTGCTTACCTGTAGTGTTTTACTTATCCATCATTTTTCTAAAGATTATGTCATAATACAAAATAGCCAATTACAGGAACCCCAGACAGAGTTGCAGAACTGTCAGAGGAAGACTTTTTGGTTAGGTGGGTACTCTGGATTCTTTCAGAGTGAGCTACATCTAGAATGAGCCCTATGTTCACTCTTTAGCTCTAAATTCAATAAACCATGGAAAACAGGCACATAAAAGCAGGGAAAACAGAAGGTCTCAGGACAAAATCTACAGTCCTTAACACAGTTTGCTTGTCTGTATGTACCTCTCCAAATTATATCTCTCATGACTTCTTGTCTTCTTTTCTCCCTTGACCATAACATACTTCCCAACTATCTACCAAAGTGCCATGGACTTCACCTTTTATTCTGCCATATATACCACCCCAACAGCTTTTAATAAAGCTGTATCATCTTTCAATTCTCAGTTCAACATACATTCTTTTGAAAAACTCTCCCTGAATCTTGAAGTGGTAATAGGTGTCCCTGCTATGGCCTCCAAAGGTAAATAGTTATTATATTGTATAGTGAGTGCACTAATCTGTAACAGCCACTGGAATTTAACCCTGAATTCATGATGCTTCATATTATTACATCACCTGTGGCAGGGACTGCTCTTTTTCAATACCCATGTTCTCCTCAGCTCCCAGGATAAAGCTGGGCTACATGGCCAGCCCCCTTTCCACCTGGGTTTGGTCATGTGACTCAGTTCTAGCTAATGGAATGTGAAGAGAAGAGGTAAGAGACACTAACTACTACACCTGGTCCATCCCAACCTTCTATGCAATACTCCCTTTTATATCTGCCTTCTATTTGACAGGGAAAGGAATGACCCCATGGGGAATTTAGAAGCCAAAAGTTAAAATTACAAAATCTCTGGCAGCCTAGGTTTCTAAACTCTTGTTTGGAGCAGACCAAGAAGATCTCCTCCTCACTTACCTGGAATCTCTTTGGACTTTCTACCTGAGAAAGAAGCTGCTTCTTTTTAAAATTATTTTTTGGGGGGAGGAGAAGGAATATATTGGTTACAGAATTGGTTATATTACCTTTCTATTTCCTGGAAACTAGCATAACTACAGGCATATTAGAAATGTATGTGATGATTTTTTTAAAAAATCAAGTGAATGAACGAGTAGCATAAGTACCTTAAATAAGTTCTTTTTGTCATGCTAATATAAAAAGCTAACGTGTATTTTATGCTTACTATGTGCCACCGCTTTCTAAGATCATTTACATAAATTAGTTAATTCAATCCTCTTAACAATATTATGACATAGGTACTATTATCATCTCATTGCACAGATTAGTAAATTGAAGCTTAAACCAGATTACTCACTACTCAATGTATCATAATTAGTATCTGGCTGAGTCAAGAGTCAATTCCAAAAAACCTGACTCAAAGTCTATATTTTTAACCACTCTGAAATGGCTGCATAGAAGTAAGCAATTAAAAAAAAAATCTTCAGGGGCACCTGGGTGGCTCAGTGGGTTAAGCCGCTGCCTTCGGCTCAGGTCATGATCTCAGGGTCCTGGGATCAAGTCCCGCATCGGGCTCTCTGCTCAGCAGGGAGCCTGCTTCTCTCTCTCTCTCTCTCTCTCTCTCTCTGCCTGCCTCTGTGTCTACTTGTGATCTCCCTCTGTCAAATAAATAAATAAAATCTTAAAAAAAAAATCTTCAATGAAAAACAGAATAAAATAATATTTTATATTAATAACATCATCTCTTGATATAATCATTTCTAGGAATGAGCTAAGATTTCCCAAAAAATTTATGGTGACACACAACACCATCTTATAGATCTTTTTAAATACCAAGAGATTCAGTTGCTACATAGAAGGTCAGTTTGTGATTTTAAGCATGAAATCCAAGTTTCAAGGTTCCTAATATTACCTTAAACACTTAATTAGGGGTTTGTCTTCTTCTTGCTCATATATTTTATTTATTTATTTATTTATTTATTTATTTATTTTTATTGTGTTATGTTAGTCGCCATACAGTGCATTATTAGTTTTTGATGTAGTGTTCCATGATTCACTGTTTGCATATAACACCCAGGGCTCCATGCAATCCATGCCCTGCTTAATACCCATCACTGGGCTAACCCATCCCCCCACCCCCTCCCTTCTAAAACTCTGTTTCCCAGAGTCCATAGTTTCTCATGGTTCTTCTCCCACTCTGATTTCTCCCTCTCCCATTTTTCCCTTCTCTTAATGTCCTCCATGCTATTTCTTATGTTGCACAAATAAGTGAAACCATATGATAACTGACTTCCTCTGTTTGACTTATTTCACTTAGCATAATCTCCTCCACTCCCAACCAAGTGCCTTAGAGATTTCTTGATTTCATTAACTCACAAGTTTCATTAAATATGTAAAATCAGAGCTTACTCTTAAATTGGTAATCAATTCTTGCACCTTTAGAGGTCAACCCTCAGATTATAATTCACTCAAAATCACTTTATTCTCTATAAGTTAAGAAAATTCAGTGTTATCTAATATAGTGTCATCTTCATCATGTCCAGAAAAGAACCCTCTCCACACAATCAGATCAATGTCTGTTCTAGACAATCTAGACTAGATTAATTGGGTTGGTGTCTGTTTGGATTTTAGTCATTTCATCAGGAGTCTCAGGCTGGCTTCTAAAAATTACTGCTTGGGATGCCTGGGTGGCTCAGTTGATTAAGTGTCTGCCTTTGGCTCAAGTCATGATCTCAGGGTCCTGGGACCCAGCTCCATGTTGGGCTTCCTGCTCAGCGGGAGTTTGTTTCTCCCTACCCCCTGCTCATGTTCTCTCTTTCTCTCTCAAATAAATAAAATCTTAAAAAAAAAAAAAAAAAGCAGATGTGCCATTAAAAAATAAAGTAAAATAAAAATATAAGTAAAATTAAAAAAAATAAAAATCACTGCTTAACAAATTCTAATACCCCAGGTTTGTCAAAAACACTCACAAGTATCACCAAATTTGACACTTAGCTATTATTCAGGTAATGATATACTTTATGATAGAAGTAAAACAGATGGTTTCAAAAAAGCACTAGAATTTATCACTGGATTCATTTTCAAAATCTACACAACTGCCTTATATTTAGAATAAATATAATGATCATACTTTATCTCTGACTCAGCTGCTACCCTCATGCTATAATTATTATATAATTAAGGTCACAGTCTTTTGTCATTATCATTAGTGAAAGATGATCAAACAGATACTGTCTCCAAACTTGGTGTAAATCTGTTTTAAAACCGTTTTAAATAGTTATTCAAAGGTGTTAGGGGTGTTCAGGGTTGATGGAAGAAATTTTCTTTTTCTCAGATTCTCCACACAGTATAATTTTAACTTTTTTCCATATACAAGTGGGACTTAATTTCAAAGATAAAAGAAGAAAAACTATAACCTAAAAACTGGAAAACTATAGTACTTATAAAATGTTTATAATAACTAAGGGTATATTAATTCATTTTTTAAAATTGGCTACACATAATATTTTTCTGTGCTTTATTATTGTTGTCATTTGAAAACAACCAAAATCAACTTTATTTTTTAGGAATACCATTTTTTTCAAGTAATCTCTACACTCAATGTGGGACCCAATGTGTGACCTCAGGACCAACTGAGACACCTAGGCACAACTTAACTTTATTTTTAAAATCTGTTCTGAGTAAAATCAGTATCTGTATGAGTGCAATACTGTAGAAAATGATTTGAAGAGAAAGCTTTGGCCTAAATGGACTAACATTTCTCCCATTTTAAAAAATTATAGGATACAAAGAACTTTAATTTATTTTAAACATGAAATAGTTCTATTTTGAGGTGTACCTCTAATGTATTATCCGAGGACCCTGATCAGGGGGTGAAAAGTCTTATTTACAAATCAGGCACTGTCTCCAGAGAAAGGAGAATTTATAGGCATTTTTGCCTTTTGCTTAAAAACAAAATACAAGAAAAGTTACAGTGAGACTTTCTATGTTTTCAAACTTGTGCAGGTTGTAGAATATTTAGAAGGCAAGGTATAATTTGAATAAAAATGTAAGACACCAATAGTAGTTTCAAATAATTAAGTATATAATGCACTAAATCAGATATATTAAGTCCTAGTAGAGATGAAAGGTGAAGGTGTAGATAAAAGAAAAACCTAATTGAAAAAATTATATTCATTAAAAGAGGTTTGCAACATATTAGATATTATGGACTGAACTGTGTCCCACCTCAAATTCATATATTGAAGTCCTACCCCTCACCCCCATGTAACTATATTTGGAGATAATTAAGGTTAAATGAGGTTGTAAGGGAAGGGCCAGGATCCAATAAGTCTCTTATCCTTAGAAGAGGAGAAGAGATACCAGAGCTCTCTTACACTCCTGTACACAAGGCAATAGCCTATGAGAGGACATAGGGAAAGCAGCTGTCTAAAAGCCAGAAAGAGAGGCTCCACCAGAGACCAAACTTGGTCTTGGTCTTCCAGCCTCCAGAGCTATGAGAAAATAAGTTTCTGTTCTTGAAGCCACCTTTTTGTTATGGCCGTCTGCACAAACTAACACATTTTTTAAAACATGGCTGCCATTATTCTTTTCTAACAAGTTAATGGAGTTTTGCAACTTGAGTAGCATAGGTGTTCTGGAAATAGCTTCCCATCACATACCAAAGAATAGTTGTCTTTGTACAACATATGCACCCCTTGTTGTTGTGGCCCCACCTATCACTCAAACCCCATTTCTTGTCATTTCTCCACTCTCACAAAATGAAGCTATCTGTTGAGGTGTATTTTACAACTCTATGTCTTTCCTCTGCTCTGAATTCTTTTCTCAGTTTAACTACCTGGAGCACTCCCCCAACCTTCAGCACCCCAGGTAACATTCATCTCTTGCTTTGTGTCTCCTTCCTCAACTCCCCTGCACAGAATCCTCACTCACTGTTTGACATTAATTGTATCTGTGTTTTTAGAGCATCCAGTGCTTACATGATTATCTGTCCCCATCATAATTTTGCTTACCTGTTTCCCCCAACAGATGTGTACTTTTTAAAAACAAGGATAATATGGAGTTTGACTCTATTGAGTTGAGGGGAAGCTCAGTAAAAGTTTCACTAAGATAAATTGAAACCCTTTTTCTAGGGCAGGAGAAACACACATTTCAAGGGTGTCAATACTCTCCTTTTATAAATGCCTTCCAAGAAAGAGAAAAACAAATCCAGATTATGTTTATTGAAAACTTTTAGCTGGTTAGGAATACTTAAAAGGGTGAATTTTTTCATTAGTGAAGTTCCTTCCAGTAATAATGAAATAACCCTCATCAAAATATATGAAAGCCAAGGGCATTCTTATGCTTGAAAGCACCAATATTGAAAATGAACAAGCAAGAAGGAGTTCTGATTGGAAGAAAATCTAAAGAAAAGCTAAGAATTTGTGAGCAGGCAAAAAATGAAACTGAGGGAAGACTGGATCAAGAACAAGGAAATCTGGCTTTTAGCTCCTCACCTGCCAGTCATTAACAATATCCCATGGCCAATACACACACATACACACTCCTGCACGTTCACACACACACACACACACACACAATTCATCTGTAAAAGGAGGGGATCTATAACAACTAAATTCTTTCCATTTTTAACATTTTTTAAGATGTTCAATTGCTCTCGAGGTGATTCTTTAAAAGAGATTTACTTGGGGCGCCTGGGTGGCTCAGTGGGGTAAAACTTCTGCCTTTGGCTCAGGTCATGATCCCAGGGTCCTGGGATCGAGCCTCGCATGGGGCTCTCTGCTCAGTGGGGAGCCTGCTTCCTCCTCTCTCTCTTTGCCTGCCTCTCTGCCTACTTGTGATCTGTCAAATAAATAAATAAAATGTAAAAAATAAATAAATAAAAGAGATTTACTTAATGTGATTTAAACTTTGTTATCATGAATTAATTATGATTTGATATATTAAGTTATGGTTTTGACTTATGACTTTGATATATGAAGTTGAGAATAGTCAATACTACTCACAGCACCTGGTAATAACTCTGCCCTTCCTGGCCACAGATACCCTTCATTGATTTACTCACTAACTCATTCAAAAATATGCTTCAGAACTTACAATGTGCCAGGCATCTACCTTCACTTAAAAAAATTACTTTTTTTCTTTTCTTTCTTTTTTTTTTTAAATGTAGGCTCACACAACACAGGACTTGAACTCACAGTCCTGAGATCAAGGCCTGAGCTGAGATCAAAAGCTGGATTCTCACTTGACTGAGCCACCCAGACACCCTAGAAACTACTTTTAAGTAAGGAATTGGCCATTCACAGGCAAACTGATGGTCCTTAAAATTACTAAGTGCCCTCTATTACAGAAATTGTCAATTTTTATCTGATTCTTTGTGCATGTATTTGAACACTAGTGTAAAAGATTAAAAAACATAATGTCAAAATTCCTAGTGCTTGAACTGCTATGAAAGACGATATACAAAAATAATAATTCAAATTTATTTACCCCCATTTGGCAGGGGCAGAGTGCAAGGGAGAGAGAGAATCTTAAGCAGATTTCATACACAGCACAGAGACTGACACAGGGTTCAATCTCAAAAGGCTGAGATCATGACCTGAGCATAAATCAAGAGCCTGACGCTTAACCAACTGAGCCACACAGGTGCCCCTACCCTAAATTTTGAATTAATATCATTTTATTAACAAATGATATTTGGGAAGAAAAATTAAGAAACTTTTTTTGGGGAAATAACAGTAGCCTATCTCTGGTTTGTATAAAAAAATCAGTATTTTCTCATCAATTTAAACTCTATTTTGTTAATTTTAGTTATTACAAGTTTGAAACAATGGTAACATAATGATATCAAAATACAACTTATCTTAGAAATATTACCAACTAGTGATTTTTATTTTGAGGCAATTTTCATTTGAATTAACCAGAATTTTTGCATTTCCTTATTTATATTTCTAATTTGTTAGCAAAATAACTACATTGCCTTGAAGACCATCTTTAATTCTGTAGGCCTTCTGAGAAACTACACAGAGAAATTAAAATAACATAGCCAAGGCTGATAAAATCCTCTTTGAGAAGCTTAGGTCAGAGTTCCTCAAACTGGGGTTCCTATGCATATTCTCTGACATCTGCAAATTCTCTGATTTTAGAAACATTGAGCTTGGGCCTAATCCAAGCTATCCCACATTCATTACTAGAAGATACAATAAACTCATCAAAGAGAACATTTGTTTGATCTTCTTTCATATCTTCACTCACTCAGCTCCTGAATCCCCTGCTCTGCTTATCCCTCATTAGGTCCTTGATCCTACCTAATTAATCATTTAAATGGTACCCATTGTGGCCAGACTGTATCAGAATAAGACTCCCTGGGATAAAACATTGGATCTTACTCATAATTCCATTTTATTCCATGTGTTTCTCCATATCAAAGTCCCCATATTGGATCCTCCATATTCTGTTTTCTCACATCAACCTGATCCCTTTCTGAGTTTAATAAACACTATTTTATATTCAAGATGATACCATAATGTAATGTATAGTATAAAAAAAGGTACAATGAGAAAAGAACCCTAGAGTGTAGGATAAAAGAAAAAAGACTCTACAGCTTTGCTTCTAATGCCCATACAATCTTGGTCACATTGCTTCATATCACTAAGCCACAATTTCTTCATTTGTAACGGTTAATCCCCACATACTCCACTGGTTTGCTACAAGGAATGCAAGAACTGGTATGGAAATGCACCATAACTGTCACGATATTTTTATTAATTCTTATGGGATATTCTTATTAATTTATTTATGAGGTCTTTGGCTAAGGATCTATGAGGTTGGACTTACCTGGAGGCAAATCATGGCACCACTGTCTAATTCGGAGTAATGCATATTATTCTTAAACCTTGGTTTCTTCATGCATAAATGGGGATAATCCTATCTCATAGGATTATTTTAAGCAGTTCATAATATAATGTATATAAGTTTTTAATCTAATGCCTGGCCCTGGTAAATAAATGCTTAAAAAATATTTCAAAAAAATTCAAAAAATATTTATAGAATGTGCATTTGTTGCTATTTTATAATTCAGCTGGACAAATGAGAACTTTGTGAAATTATAATGTCTGAAAATGTAAAATACTAAAGCAGAGCCCTGATCCAAATTCCTAATTAAGTTCTTGAACTTTAACACAAGGGAAATAGCCTCAAAAACATACTGTTGGGGATGTTTATATCATTTGATCTACAATGTTTCTTCTTTCATTTATATATCCTATAGCTCTAGATGAAGGGAAAACACACTGGGGATACCTCGGGGAGGCACCTCCCTCCATCAACTGATGATCCCAGCTAGGAAAGATGGTTGTAGCTACAGGAAGAGCTATTTTTTTTTTCCTCTTTCTCATTGCAGCCTAGAGATTTGTGGCTGAGAAAATGTTAAGTGAATAAGCAAATACAAGACTGCTAAGGAACCACAAAGGACACAACAACGATCCCCAGAAGAGTGTATTATATGTGTATGCTGATTGGATATATCAATGTTGTTCCATTTAGCACCATATCTATATTTTATGTGAGTTAAGGTGGAAAGAAGCCCCCTGGGAACTGATGCTGAAAGCGTCTCAAAAATTACTGAAAATTGTGTTTCTAGTTTTCCTTCAAATCTATGCTGGTAACTGACTTCTGAGAAAAGGAAAGATGTTTTGGCTACAATATATAGCTTCTAGCAGATGTCCATTAAGATTTCTCATAAACTAAGTGTGCCTGAGGGACTCAGACGTCCTGTTCCCAGCTTAGTAAAAGTCAAAATTAATATTAGACAAGTATGCTTTGCCTCTTGGCCTCAATTAGCAAGTCCATCATCTTGAACCAAAGTAAACAATGAGAAAAAGTGTGAAAGATGCCAATGAGCTGAAGGAGACCAGGGAAATTAGGTTGACCTCAGACTCCACCAATTTCTAGCAAACCCCTCTACCTCTTGGCTTGCTTATGACCACAGGGCTTTTTATTTTCTCTTACTTACCAAGGGCTTGGTTTCATCTTCATCCTTGAAATAATAGAGCTGATCTCCCTTGAGCACAAACCAGCGCGTATGCCAAGTCTTGACAAAGCCTCCTTGCTTCCTCAGCCACCCACACTTCATGACACTGTTTCGCCCTTGGCCTTGCTGGGGGTTCTCGGTGGAGTCACTGCTCTCCTCCATCATCAAGCTGGGGAACGTTCCTATTTAGCAAGTAAGAAGAAAAAAAGGAAAGAATAAGGTACTCTGACATATCCAATTTCCACCTAAGTCACTTCTGTCCCTTAAAAAAAGCAGGAAGAGGGGAAAACATGTATCAACATACTTGCCAAATTTCTAGAGGCAAACCAGACCTGACAGCAACACTTACGGAAGGTTTGTTGTACCTTCCTTTAACAAGCCAGTTACCTGGGTGATAATATCCCTTTTTTTCTGAGTAGAACTAAAGAATGGGAAAGTTCTAAAGGTAATGTGTTAAGGAGCAATTTTTAGAAATAAACTCACACCACCAACAAAAACATACTTTTTGTGATAATGGGCCTCTGTGTCTGGCATGCACTGACTGGGTCCTGCATGTGCAGGCCTGAGATTATCTGAGCAAACACTAGCCTGACACATGTTAAAGTTTAAAGGGACTATTTTTAAAACCTCAATGGAAGACATTTGTTCTGCATATGTGAAAAGTTCTCAAAATGTATCTGGTCTCCCATTCGCCCACAGTATCCCCATGAGAATTTCTTTGGCTGGTCAGGAATTAGTGCAGCTGGAAAAAAAAAAAAAAAAGAAGAAGAAGAAGAAGAAGAAAGAAACAAAAACAAAAACCTGTTTGGGCAGTTGAGTTTCCTTCAGCTCCAGGAGTGAGTGGTGCACTCCAGCTGCACAAAGAAGATTTCAAGGTTATGTGTGAAGGAGTGTAAGGTTGCACACACTATACATAGCAAGGAAATGAGTTTATCATGGAGAGAATATTAGTTGACAGGTGAGAGGTAAAACTGCCACAGAAACAACACAGGAGGTGGCTTTCCTGGAGAGCCGGGCACCTGTGGTTAAAATAAAAGATATTTTCCTGTCCCAGAGGCTTCCAGCAAATGCTTGCTAATGTTTGTTTCTAAGCATGTTTTTGGGAAGTGAAAAGTTCAGTTTTTACCCTGTGTCTTTGAGGAGGATATAAGAATACATAGTAATTCATAAAACAGAATATTTCTGTTTGGCACGTCACACACGGAGGTTTTTTTTTTTTTTTTTTTTTTTTGCTTGATTTCAGGAAACAAACTGTCCTTCTGTCTAGTCTTTATTTTCACCACTAACTTTTCACTCGATTTGTATATACACAATCCTACTTGTAAATTCCATGCCATTTCCACTGTCAGCCTTCGCTCTTTTACATTACTTCCCTAAAAGTACAGGGTCAGACCCTCCACAGTCGGCCTCTATTTTCTTTGAATTTAGTCCTGCCATTCCATTTGTGGGGATGAAGCATCAGTCTGGTTCTGATTCTTCTTATTTGGATCATTTTCTTTCTTATTTGGACCACCATCTCAGTGGTGCTGTTTCTTCTATGAGCATGCCTCACAATCTATCTCCATCCCTGTTTTCAAGCTTCAAGTGGGTGGATTGACTCCCATCTGTCCCATTCAGTATCCACTTTTCCCTTCCATGTTCCAAAATATTCTCCTAACGAACAGGCCCTTACCTCTATAAAACATCTCAAAACTTCCTTCGCTGTACAGGGCATTCCCAGGAGAGAAGCCACTGAGCACAGGAAACATTCTCCCCATCGTGTGTGTGCACGCATGTGTGCAGACTGGTTCATGCCTGGTGCTTCCAGTTTGGTATGCCCTTAGGGCAGGAATTTTCAACTTTCTTCTTTCATAGTACTTCACCAGATATAAAGGGCCAAGTGGACCTCATTCTAAATGAACAATAAATGCTTTAATGTAATTTAGATAATAACTATGCTTATTTAGAACACTCTAAATCATCTTTTTTTTGGCTTCCTGGTATTTAAATTACTCAAATGTATACAACTGGCTATTTCATCATTATCTATTCTTTGACCAAATATCCTAACCTATAAAATTGATTAAGACAAACATTCCAACGTATGCACACACAGGTAGACATACACAAAAATCTCTAATGCATTGTACAACAAATTCCTTCTTTGGGCTCTTCTTTCCCCCCACCTTCCATCTCATACTCATGTTTTATATTAAATTGGAAAAATTCCCTCTAAAACGCTTCAAGGAAATGGGAAACCCACCATCAATAATATAAAAAAATACAAGTGTCTAGTTTTGCCTTTGTTTACTATTAATACCTTAGTAAAAAATGTGTGCACATTAGAACATGATTCATGATTTTCCTTGCCTACATCTTCTATAAGTACAGTGAAATCAACAATAAATATAGTAAAGTGAAATCTATAAGTAAATTCTATCAGTAAAGTGAAATCAACCACTGAACTCTTGGCTTTAATGCCTATATTTTCATGACCCTAGGACACATTATAAACTATTTTAATAGCACTAATTGTAACAATTCATTAAAACAGAAATGAAAACAGATTATATCATATCCCTAAGAGAAAATAATATCACAATTACTACCTTGATGAGTACAATTAAGTTTTACTAAAGTAACCATGATTTTTACAGAGGAGTTTCTTTTTTTAAGATTTTATTTCTTTATTTGAAAGAGAGCAAGAGAGAGAGCGTGAAAGGGGAGGGAGGTGCAGAGAGAGAGGGAGAAGCAGACTCCAGGCTTGATTCTAGGACCCCTCCCAGGGCCCCAGGATCATGACCTGAACTAAAGGCAGCCCTTTAACAGACTGAGCCACCCATGTGCCCCAAGAAGAGTTTTAGTATTTCTACTGAAATTAGATGGTTCATATTCTACCCTTCATCTTTACAACGAGGATGCTGGGTTGGATCATTTCTAATTATGATCCCTAAAATTTCAGCATCTGAAATCTACCACCTCTGTCTAATTCCATAAGGATAAAGACACCAGATATTATCAACACCTAGGACAGTGTCGGACATATGGTGACACTCAATCAATGTTTGATGAATTCATTAATTTTGTAATGGTGGTGCTAGATATCTTAAAGTAAACATGATCGCCCTCTGAAACCTGATCCTGCCCTAAGCCTGATCTTAGTAAGTGGTACCATGACACACCCAATTAAGGGGGAGAAAAAAGAAAGAAAGAAAAGGGGGAAAAAAAGAAAAGTGATTATTTTTTATTCTTGACTCCTCTTCTTCCGGAATATCAGAAGATTATACACATACCCAAAATATTTCAGAGCCATCCAATTGGCTCCCTCTCCAGTGCCATTCTGTGACCCAACCCAACATTGTCTTCGACTAGAGGATTCCAACAGCCCTCTGACTGGTCTCATTGCTTCCGTTTTTAACCACAAACACAAACATATGCTCACGTAATTTCATTCTGCATAAAACAGCCAAAGTGAGCTTTTAAAAATTTAGATCAGGTAATGATTTTCTACTTTAAAAATTTTAAGGGTGCCTGGGTGGCTCAGTGGGTTAAAGCCTCTGCCTTCGGCTCAGGTCATGATCCCAGGGTCCTGGGATCCAGCCCTGCATGGGGGGGGTGGCGGGGGGGGGTCTCTGCTCAGCAGGGAGCCTGCTTCCCTTCCTCTCTCTCTCCGCCTACCTCTCTGCCTACTTGTGATCTCTGTCAAATAAATAAATAAAAATCTTTTTAAAAAATTTTAATTGGCTCCCACTGTACTTATTTAAAAAAAACCTGGGCCTTAACCATGACCTGTAAGGCTCTGAGTCATTTGGCACCTGTTCACTGATTCATCTAACCTCATGCCACCTTCTCGTCATTTCCCCCCGTCCAGCAATGCACGTACACACTCACACACACACACACACACACAGACCCTGACACACGCAACTACATCAGCTTCCTTTCAGTTCTGGGAATACCCAAGTCCCGTTATGCCTTGACTCTTGATACTTGCTGATCTCTGCCTTGGCTACTCCTCCTCATGCTCTTTACGTGCCCGACCCCTTCTCCTTCTTCGAGTCTCAGCCTCTCATCTACCCGTTCCAAGAAACACTTACGAATCACCCAGTGAATCAGTTCCCCTGTTGCTGTTCTCCATTACCGAACTCTGACCTCTGTCTTCCTGAAACTTAACTAAATTGTTATTTCTTTAGCTGTTCACTGTCAATTACCCTTCCAGGAGACCATAAACTTCACAAGGTCAAGGACTTGCTTTTCCTCCCTGCAGTATACCCCGTGCTTATTCGGTATTCAGGAAACAATTGTTGAGACAATGAATAAGCTATGTGACAGCCATAGTAGAATTCCTATAACTAATATTTTGGACTTTCTAAATTGCATTTAATGTCTTAAAGAAGATTGTGTACTTTAAAAATCTGATTATTTTTTTCTTTAACAGAGAAGACTTCAATTAGCATGAACATTGTTCTTAAACACAATGTCAAAATCATCAAACCTAAAGGAACCTGAAAATGCCTTTCATGAAGAAATACAACATTCAAAATTTACACTTTTTAGCTGTGGCAGGAAATATATGTAATCAATTGTGGTTTAGCATGAAGAAAAATACAGTTTACTCAAATTCTCAGAGAATTATTGAACTGAATTTCCACAGGGAAAGTACTTTCCTTGTGGTTAGGTCATGGGAGCCGGGTAGTACAGGAGATTACAAAATAGAACTATCATCTTAAGTGTTTAGCAAATCCATGTAACAATGACAACAGAATGATAACATAAATTAACGGTTACTCTAAACTAAAACAAAAACAGAACTAAGAAGTTAACTGGTGTCTTCACATCAATCTTTGGAAAAAGCCTCAGTGATGACCAGTGATGAGGACTGTACCATGCCGGGGCTTAGAAAGTTCCCATCATTTGATGGGCCAATAGCTTTGAATTATTTTCCAGCTGTGGAAACTGTTTTGCGTACCCTTTTAGCAATCAGATGGGCTGGGAACACAACAGTATCACATGGTGCAATCAGAGATGAAATTCACACTCCTAGCAGAATTTTCTAAAAGTCAAACAGCCACACGCACAAATATTTAGATATGTGACTTAATTTCAACAGAGATAAACAAACAAGCACAGAAACAAAAACGGGTATAGAATGCTGTATGCCAAAGAGTTGTAATAGGTGTGAATTTACCTGCATGACTACACACGTTAGGCAAACACAAGAGAATGACAGAGGGAGGTGGGGAGAAGAAGGGAGAGACAACATCTTGGATAGCCCGACAATTACACCGCACAGCCTCTGGGACATTCAGTGAACGCACGCTCGCAGGATAAGTGGGAGGTGCCCTCTCGCAGCCACGTTCCCCTGGGATCGGGTGGGGTGTGTCTCTTACTGTGCAAATATGACCCCAGAGTTTTCGAGCACACGTGATTTCCCCCCACACAGCCCTTCAACACCGACAGCTATTCCGGTAGTTCCACCACAGAACAGTGATTTGTTCTACTGCTAGGGGAGAAAACAAAAACCAACCAGGCAGATTCAGTAAAATGCTGCTATTTGCGAGAGATTTATGTGACTTTTGAGAGTAATTTTGTTCACATCAAATTGTCATCTTTGGGGTTGACATTAGAACCTGATTCCTTTACAAAAATGAATGTGCTTGCACTGTATACCGTATGTAACTACAGATAGTCAATATTTATCAAATTCTAACCTTTCTTTTTTTTTTTAAAGCTGTTTTGTAGCTGTTGCTAACATGATGGTTTGTCAAGCAGTAGTATACTTTCTTCAGCTGTACGTCTAAATGTTAGCATACAGCCTTTCTACAGGTCATGGCTCACACAACAAAAATATACACACAGAATGAAATACTATATGTGCATATATGAGTGCATGTATATGCACGTGTGTGTGTGTGTGTGTGTGTGTGTGTGTGTGTATGGTGGGTGTGGGCATTTATGCATTATAGTGTACTCTCCCTAGGGAAGAAAATCCTGAAAGGCAAAATGTTTATTATTTTTTCTTTCATTTTTAAAATGTTAATTCCATGGGGCGCCTGGGTGGCTCAGTGGGTTAAGCTGCTGCCTTCAGCTCAGGTCATGATCTCAGGGTCCTGGGATCGAGCCCCGCATCGGGCTCTCTGCTCAGCAGGGAGCCTGCTTCCTCCTCTCTCTCTGCCTGCCTCTCTGCCTACTTGTGATCTCTCTCTGTCAAATAAATAAATAAAAATAAAATAAAATAAAATAAAATAAAATGTTAATTCCAGGGCGCCTGTGTGGCTCAGTCTGTTCAGCATCAGCTTTTGGCTTAGGTTATGATCCCAGGGTCCTGGCAGAGAGTCCCACATCTGGCTCCCGGGAGTCCGCTTCTCCCTCTCTTCCCCACTCCTGCTCTCTTGCTCTCACTCTTGCTATCTCTGTTGCTCTGTTTATTTCTCAAATAAGTAAATAAAATCTTTAAAAAAAAAATATTAAGTTCCATGGCATTAGAAGACACGTAAGCATATTCTTGCAGATCTGACATTCTTTGCCCAAGAAAAAATAAATAAATAAAAGAGGTTTGCCATAGGATGTCCACTGACCAACCTGACCACGGGATAGGTCACAGTTAGTCTATAAAGTTACAGGTTTATTTTTATTTTTATTATTTCCCAGAATATTTCTTCAATAACTGCAATTATTTATTTGATTTAGAACTTGAAACTCTTTTTTAATATACTAAATGTTCAAGTAATTTCAGACTTGACATTTCGCTCTCTCTTTCTCGGTCTCCCTCTGTCTCTGTTGTTTCCTGTCCATGAGAAGGCACAGGCAAAGGCCATGTGAGCACACACTGAAAAAGTGGTTTCCCGCAAGCCAAGAAAAGAACCTTCCCAGAATCCAACCATCCTGGCATTTTGCTCTCGGACCTCCAGCCCCCAGAACTGTGAGAAAATAAATTTCTGTTGCTTAAGCCACCCAGTCTATGACAGTTTGCTATGACAACCAGAGCAGATTAAGACAATGTGTATTTACAAAAAAATATATAAGGAGACTTTAAAGAATTCACTCTTCATATCTTGTGGTAACGTTAACTGCTAACAAAAGAAAACAAGTGACTGAAAAATAGTTCAGTCTCTGCCCTTCAATCTCCAGCACACCACCTCTTCCTTTGAAGAATGAATCAAACTGTGGTGTCTACAAGGGAACCAGTGCTCTAAGTCCAAGAATGCAGAGGATCTAGTGTAGACCGTTTTAGCTCTGATATAAATTCCAGGAGCCTAAATCTGTTTTTAGAAAGCGTACCTTGAAAAGGGCTTTGGGTTTTCACAAAGGGTTGTTCTCACTGCCTGGACTTCACAGGGAATCTTCATTCATCCTCCAGATCTTCTACAAAGGCTTGCCTGTTATCCCCAATCTGGACATTTCCCTTCCATGTGTTCCCACATCACTGACAATAAGCTTCATTCCAGGTGGGCCACATGCTTACTACTCTTCAGTCTTTGACATTATAACACATTATGGAAATGGGCTCCCTGTAAGCACCAGACTAATTGCATATACTGAATATTCAAAGGTTTGTTGCATGAACATAAATAAATGAAGGAATGTGTGACTGAACAAAAAATCAGTCTTTGGGGGTACTAGCATTGGCCCCAGAGGCCTCAAGGCTCCTCAGAGTACAGCACAAGTTTCCTAAAACACTTCATTTTACTAAACACCAGTACAAAGACCTCAATCCAAAGTCTCCCACCTAACACTAACCCTTTAAGCTTTTAGTAGTTTAAGGCTAAAACGAACTTCAGAATCTACTGGGCAAAGAAAACTTCCATTTGTCTCTCTGGATGTTACCCTTAATCATAATTTGAATTAAAAATAAAGAAACATTTCTTCCTAAGAGTTTATGTGTGAAGAAAACAAAGGAATTGAATAAAGTGCAATGGTTATGAATATGAAGTTTAAAACAGTCACCAAAAGAGCACACCTGGGGGAACTGTAATGGTAATAATTTTATAAATGTACAGTTCTTTTCCTGAGGAAACACTAAATATCCTATTCCTTGATTCATTTGAAATTAAATTGTCCAAAACATCAGAGACTAGACAATACTAGAAAAATTATGTAGATGTGGGATTGGAATAGGAATATCAATCTACATTTTATATTTTAAGCTTCAATATTTCCATCATCATTTGGTGAGAAATCAAAATGATTTAGTAAGATGAACCATTTTTAAAAAGCCCCCTGAAGTATTTACTTTGTTTTTGTTTTATGTTAAATGCTTCACACTCCATAGAGAGAATCTGCTCTCTCTTAAGGGGGTCTTAAATTAGATAGGGAGAAAGGTATTTTACCACATACTTAGATGTGTCTCTCACCACCACATCACTATTTGAAGGATAAGTAACAACAACAACAACAAAAAATCATTGGAATTCCCAACGCTGATAACCTGAGCAGAAACAAAAATCAAGTCAAAACAAATACTTTACCTTCAAAGATATTAAGGGAGAAATGACAGATAAACGGCAACCATCCAGATATTCTTCAACCTCACTCACTGCAGACATTGTTAATTAATCACAGTTCTCTTTCCTGTGGAACCTAAGATCACCCCCCGATGTTTCAAAACAACACTGTAGATGGTCACAATCCATCAATCATATATGAAAACAGACGGAGGCTCTTTGTTACTTCAATTCTGTAAACAAACCAAGAACTGAAGGTGTCCTTCTAATATAAAAGAGAAATTCAGCTGCTCTACAAAAGAGAATGACATTTGAAATGGGAAAAGAAAAGAAAGTCAACTTCTTCACTGTTCTTTTTTTTTTTTTAATTGAGATACAACTGACATAATGTTATATTCATTTTAGGCATATAATGTATTGATTCAGTATTTGTATACATTACAAAATGATCACCACAGTAAGTCCAGTTAACATCCATCACCACATACAGTTACAAAATACTTTTCTCCTAATGAGAAATATCAGAATCCATTCTACTAGCCATTTTCAAATATGCAATGCTGTATTATTAACTATAGTCACTGTGCTGTAGATTAATGAAAAATACAGAACATGTCATGAACTTGTATATCTGTCTATCTTTACACAAGGACCATGCTATCTTCTCTGTATTGCTTCAATTTTAGTGTATGTACTGCTGAAGCAAACTCTGAAGTCAATTTTTCTTAATGGTTGGAAATAATAGCTCACTGAGAGCTTTAAGACAGCAACTACCATTGTATCATATGGCCACAAAGAAGAAAGAAAACAGATCTTAAGCAGGGAAAAAGTTGGATGTTCCTATTTTATAGTAATCCAATTTATGACTAGATCCCTAAAAATAGGATCAGAAAAAAAAAATAGGATCAGAAACCTGACTTTATAAACATCTCAATTTTTAAGTTTTTGTGTGTTCCTTCCCTCCCTCACTCATTGCTCATTAGTAAAACCTTTTTTGAAAAGCTGTCTCAAGGAACAATGAAGTTGTCCACACTTAAATCTGAAAAATAATGGGATTATAATACCTAAATGATGGGGGAGCAATAGCAGCAATGAAGGATGGCTTTTGTACATAGTGGAAAGAGTGGGGAGAGCCAAGATGAAGCAAGTGGAATGTTGAGCAAGACAGCGATGCGGGGTGGGGTGGGGGGAAATAATACCTTCTCAGCTGGGTCCTCCCCACAGTAGGAAAATGACCTCGGGGTTTACCATTTATAGAGTTCCTCCATCTCTTTCCTCTGATGATCACCTTTTTAAGCTTACATAAAATCTTGTATAAAATACTACTTTTAATGTCAGATTCCTTTAGTGAGTCTAACCCAGGAAAATCAGGTATGTTGTCAATTACATTATCATTTCAAGGCTCTCTAAGGGGCCAGCTTTTTATTCAACCACACTTCAAAGAAAATACTTTACGAGTAGGTAACTTTGGCCAGGTATAGTCATTTGTCTACAATGAAGTTTCAGGTTTTCTTCAAATGCAAGCTTTGAGGTACTTAATGATTTCCAATAAGGACCACTTCTTCTTTGTCAATTAATCCTGCGTGGTGAACATCATCAGCCCTGCTTTATAAGCTCTGGAAAATGATTAGGTACTCTGAGTATATAAATCTTGTCCTAATCACTGAGCCACAGTTGCTCTCCCAATGGTTTGTTACATTGAGGTACTGACAATGCAATTTTTTCATTAGAATTTGAAGAACGTGGAGGGATGTCACAGAAAAAAAAAAATTTAACTGCTTTATTCAGCATCATTTACATTATGATGGACTTTGATGTGTTCAACTTTGATCTTGGATGAGGTATCATTATGCTCATATAATTTGAACACATTTTAGTTCTTCAAAATACCGAATTAATTTACACTCTAGTTTTAGATAAGCTGAACTGAAACCTAGCTTTATTGCTAGCTTTATTGCCCCCTGATATTTAATTAGCAGTTCAGTGAAAGATAACTAAATCCTAAACATTAAAAAAAAAAAAATTAAATAGGAAGCTTGGCAGGACGTATGTTATTTGGAACTCCCTGAAGCTTATCTTTGTGGAACTGTCCTTTCCTCATGCCATGTTGTGTCAGTTCATAGCACCAAACCACTTCCACAGGATAGGTGTGGATGTGATTATGTAGAGTTCCTAAGCACCGCCCCCTCCCCAAACAGTGACCAGCCCAGGGAGTGGGCATGTGATAGAAGCAGTGCCAAGTGGAATCCTTCCTCAGGTCACTTACAGAGACACTGGAAGGATCATGAAATTACCTTCTGTGTATTCCAAGTTAAGGCAATTAATATACATGTTGAACAAAATGGAAAATCAGATTTCTCACTGTTGGAAGAGAAAGTTAACAAATATGGGAAGAAAAGAATGTGTCTTGTGGTTTGGGATCAGAATTAGAGGTATCAGTGTGGACTCACAGTTTTTATTTTTTAATAATAGTTGTATGTATTTAAGGCATACAGTATGACGATTTGTGTACATACACATATAAATGAGAACTACAGATAAGCTAATTCACATATCATCTCAACAGTTACCATTTGCTTGTGTGTGACAAAAGCATCTAAATCCACTCTCAGCAAATTTCTAGTATCCAATAAAGTATTATTAATTCCAGTCAACATGCCATATATTAGAACTCTAGACTTATTCATCCTATATAACTGCAACTCTGTACCCTTTGACCAACTTCTCATGGTTTTAAATAGATAGATGCAAAGGTACAGAAACAGAGAGAAACATATATTTACTGCCGTCTGTAGAGAAAGCCTAGAAGTAATAATATACCAGTAACAAGGAATGAGTGGATCTTAACTTCTAAATGCCATTTACCTTGAAATGGAATCATGGCTACTTAGATAAAAAGCTGATTCCAGGGATTAGTCAAAAAAAGAACAAGATGATCTTAGAATAACATGTGTCAGAAAGTAAGGAAATACTCAGGTATGATGGGAAAATTACAAAAGGACACAGAAGCTCATTTAAAATTGTTTTCATTGGCCAAATATAGGACTGAAAAATACTAACAGATAATATCTGTAGAATAAAACAAGAATACACAGGGATGCCTGGGTGGCTCAGTCAGTGAAGTGTCTGCCTTCAGCTCAAGTCATGTTCCCAGGGTCCTGGGATTGAGCCCCACGTCTGGCTCCCTGCTCAGCAGGGAATCTGCTTCTTCCACCCTTCTCCCTCTGTCCTTCCTCTCTGCTGTGCTTTCCCTCTCTCTCTCAAATAAATAAATAAAATCTTAAAAAAAAAAAAGAATACATGAGTTCTATTGATATAATAGATGGATGGATAGATAAATAAGACAAAGAAGTGAGAAATCTCTTTTTTCAGTACAATGTCAATAAATATGAAAGCAATAATAAAGTTGTAAATTATCAATGGAAACAAAAAATTAGTAGGGAAAGGTTTGTTGGGGAAATATATTTATATAATCTCAAAGTATCTCCCACAAATGAGTCATTATTTAGAAAAGGTAAAACAGTAACTTTCCCACCGAGAACCCCAGAAGACCCAATGTGATCAAAGTTTACATCATCAGTGTTGGAATAAGCTGACATCTTGCACCTCCTGATGTGATGCTCAAAGAAGGACACATTTTCCATCATTTCTGTTACGTTCCCACCCAAGATGCATAATCTGAACTTAATCCTGAGGAAACACTACAAGAGCCCAAACTGAAGGACATTCTACAAAATAACTAGTCTGCATTCTTCAAAAATATCAAGGTACAAAAGAAGACAGAAAATGGTAAGAGCTCCTTACATTCTCCGGAACAGATCACATATTGGGTATTTTTTCTGGCTCACGATCTACAAGCCAGGGTCAATCTTTGTGTTTAGTTGTCAATCATGTCTCTTCAATGTACTTTCATTTGGAACAATCTCTTACCTTTTTTTTTTTTAATTTTAAATTTAAATCAAGTTAGTTAACATACAGGGTAATATTGTTTTCAGGAGTAGAATTTAGTGATTCATCACTTATACACAACATCCAGTGCTCATCCCAAAAGAGCCCTCCTTAATGCCCATCACTCATTTAATGCATCCCTCCACCCTTCTTCCCTAAAGCAACCCTGTTTGTTTTCTATAATTAACAGTTTCTCATAAGTTGCCTACTTACTTTTATCTTATTTTATTTTTCCTCCCTTCCCCTATGTTCAATTGTTTTGTTTCTTAAATTCCACATATAAGTGAAATTATACAGTATTTGTCTTATTCTGACTGACTTCACTTAGCCTAATACACTCTAGTTCTATCCACGTCACTGTAAATGGCAAGATTTCATTCTTTTTGTTGGCTGAATAATATTTCATTATATATATATATACACACACACACAAACACAGTACCCATATATATATATGTAAATTTAAATATACACTGGATTCGATTATTGTATCAACGTTAAATTTTCTCATTTCAAATAGTAGTAATTGCAGTTATGACATAATTGCAGCTACCCTTAGGAAATGCACACTCAAGCATTTATAAATGGACAAGATGTCTCCAATTTATTTCCCAAATATTCAAAAACAAAATCATAAATAAACAGACAGATATATAGATGGAATGATAAAGCAAATGGAACAGAATGTAAGCAGTTGGTGAGTCTGGGTAAAAGGTGTTTAGGAGTTCCTAGTACTATTCTTGTAACTTTTCCGTAAGTGGAAAAGTATTTCAAAATTAAAAAGTATACAGCATATATAGCTTAATATAAGAAGACACAAAGGAGAGGCAAACACTTCCTCCCTGGACTACCACCAGCAGGTTTCAAGTATGCTATTGTAGTCAAAGGGTACTGCACTACAAGTTAGTAAACATGGCTTCCAAATTAGTTACCTGAACTTAAAAAAAGTCATTTGATTCTCTCAGCCTCTGTCCTCTGATCCTCAAGGACAAAAGGCTGAATGAACTATTTGATATCTAAAATTTCTGTTAATTATAAAATACCGTGATTCTTCAAAATGGTCTCTTAATAACGTTGTACTTCCATAAATGACATGATTAGTAGGACAAATTTTCTAGTTCAGTTACAGTGAATAGTTCTAAAGATAAAAGGGCAAAAAGTAGCATAGAAGGCCTGTCTATTTCTGGCTCATTACGGAATTGCTGTGCTTGTTTAGCATCTAATTGTTTTATTTGAAAATGCCACACCTTAATTTAGAAGACTATAAAAAAACATTAACTACCACTGAAAATCTGTATATGACACTCTCTCCACTTTAATTTTGTCAAGGTTTTTTTAATTAAAGAGAAAGAAAGCACGGGAGCAGGGAGGGAGGGACACAAGGGGAGGGAGAGGGACAAGCAGACTCCCCGCTAAGCACAGAGCCAGCATGGGGCTTGATCTCAGGACTCTGAAACCATGACCTGAGCTGAAATCAAGGGCTGGCCACTTAACCAACTGAGCTACCCAGGAGCCCCTACTTTCTCTTTACTTTCAGATAGAAATATGATTTTTACTTGCTTAATAAATATATAGGGTTCACATATGCTCAGCTCACTCTTCTAAGTGATATATATACATAAATACATATGTGCATATGTGTGTATGCTTTAATCTTAACTCTATGAAGTAAGTACAATTATTACTTTCACTTCACAGATGGGGGAACTAAGGGACTGGAAATACCTAGGGTGCTACTGATGATAAGTGGCTGTTTAGAAACAGCCATACATTTGAGCCTAGGCAGTGTGGCTACAGAGGCTGTGTTCTTAAACATCACTCTAAACTGCTTCTCAAGTGTTACATAATAAACTCTAGCAGAGGCCCATAAATTCAAAAATTCCATGAGAGAAAGTGCCAAAATCGAGTTTTTTATGCCAATTTATGCCAAAATCAAGTACCTGGAGACACATATATATCCATGTGTCTACATATCTAAATTTATAGATCTAGATATGCCTATATAGATGGGTATATATATATATATATATATGTATATATACTTATATATATACACACATGTGTATGTGTGTGTGTATATCTGTATCTATATCTATCTATCTATATATATATCTCCATCCATACATATAGACATATATGGCATATATATAGCAGTATATGGTGTGTGTGTGTGTGTGTGTGTGTGTGTGTGTATAGTGTTCATATGTATATATGACTACTAAAGACACACATATATACATATATATGTCTTAGAAAATAAGACTATGTATAATAACACTGACATATATATGTATTACTAAAATATTCTTATCTTGGTATTTATGCACATATATTTCGAGTTTTTACTTGAAATTTTTTGCAGACCCTTCCACATGGAACTTGTGCCACATCGACCTGCTGCTCTTTCCCCTTTGGCAGCGTGGAAGCAGTCAAGTGGAAGAACTCAGAAGCTGCTGTGTGTCTGCTCTCGGCAGAGGCCAGCAAATAAAGCTCAGCCATGCTACAGCACACTGGATATTCTCAACCCATGGGAAAAAGAATAAGGCTCTGTGTGCTTAGTCCTTTACGAAGAGAAAATTAGCAGTGAAAGTGACAAATTCCTTTTTGCCTTTAAAAAAGGAACCATAGAGCTCAGTGTCATTTCAGTTGGAAAAGGACAAAGTTATTAACTCCTAAGAATTTTATTACAGCATGACTAACACATATTCTCTCACTCCAGGTGCCAACATCTGTAGGCATGGGCTTAGCTCAGTTGGACCTCACCAGACACTGGAAAATTTACCTTTCATGGGAAAAAAATGGGGGGGTCCAGAGAAAAAATAAAGGTGAACAACTGTTAAGCAAGCATGCTTTTAAATGGAGGGATGCCTGGGTGGCTCAGTCCTTAAGCATCTGCCTTCTGCTCCTGCCATGATCCCAGGGTCCTAGGATCTGAGCCTGCATAGGGCTCCCTGCTCAGCGGGGAGTTCTCACTCTCCCACTCCCCTTGCTTGTGTTCCCTCTCTAGCTGTCACTCTCTCTGTGTCAAATAAATAAATAAAAACTTTTTAAAAAAATGACAATAGAATTATCTGAGGGAAAGAAAAGACAGGGAGTTATGGCAACAGTAAGAAATGGAACCCATCATAGTTTGACATTTCTAACACATTATCTCGCAAATAATATTAATCATCAATATTTATACATAGGCCATTTCATAAATCCCATATAATCCATGTAATTTTATATAATCTTGACAAACAGAACTTTTAAGAAGTATGACTGATGTCCCTGCTATATAGATAGGATCCAGGAGGCTAAGGTAACTTGCTCAAGCCATACACTAACAAGTGTCTGAGCAGTTATTATTTTACTCTGGATTGTGAAGAGTTTTTCCCCCTACTAAATGACATTGTTGCATATTATACCATCACCTTATATAGACCAACACATTTATTACTAGAATTCCTAAAAAATGAAGGAACAAAAAAAAGTAGTACTAGAGCAAAGTGTAGGTACTTATATATTTATTATATCATAGCTTAAAATTGTTATAAAAACTCATAAGACAACATTAACAGACTCTTGAGGAAATACTCTAATAGTATTTCTTCTCATAGAGTTGCTTTAAGATTTCAAGAATTTAAACATAAAATGAAAACATCGCATAAAGGGTCACATAAAAATTCAAGTCTTAGCACAACTTAAATTACAATCTCAGAGTAAAAAAGAAACATGAAACAAATGTAAGGATGGTAAAAAATTCTGCTTTCCAACATGGTTATGAAATGTAACATTCAAGTTATTCATATATGAAGTCCCATTATAGTGTCTTTTTTTAAATTGCTGTCTTTTATAACATGAATAGATGGCCAATTTCCAAGTAATTAGGAAAAACAATTATACTTGTCAACAAAACTATTGTAAACACAAGTCAGGCTTGCTTTGAGACCCAGAAGCTATTCTCATGATGCTTAAGGTCATTTATCAGGATTTTTTTCATTAACAGAACACAAAATAATCCAGATTCAATCACTGTTTCTTTCTCTTTCCCAGCTATCCCAACAGTTATGGTATCATTCTTCCTGCTTCCCTACAAAAGCATTCTTTTTTCCTGTCCTCCCCCATTCCCTATCTCCTACCTGGCTCTGTTCTGCTCTCACCACCAGGCCTTTGCCTCACATCTAGATGATGACTTCATTCTATTCCCCAATTACATGCTTCTACGGGCTCTTCTCTAGTGTCACTCTCATACTGATTGTTCCAAACATGTATTTTATATGGTCCAGAACCTTCAAGAACTGCATCCTATTTAAACTTAGCTCATTTTCAAGGTATCATAATCTAACTCAGTTTACTTTCCCAATTTATTGTTTATTACTCCCCCAACAAATGCCTTGGGAAACAGTTGTCCAAGCCTGTGTACTAAATTTAACCCAAGCACACAACGGTTATTCTTACCTCTTTTGGAACTTACTACAACTAAAATCATCATCATCATTATCAACAACAGTGAACACATGTATTACTTAGTATGTACCAGGCAATGTCATAAATGCTTTATACATTTTAACTCACGTAATCCTCACAATACCCTTGTGAAGTAGATGTTGTTGTCATCATCCTCATTTTACGGAAGGTCCAAAGTAGTCAAGTAACTCAAGCGAGGTCATACAGTGAGTAAATAGCAGAGCCAGAATTCAAGCCAGGCAGTTTGGTTTCAGATTCTAACTCAACCACTGTCTATATGCCTCTTCATAACCCATTAGTTCAATGTACTCATTGTCAGTAACATAATTAGATATTAATTATTTCACATGTTACTTGTATCTCTTTCATAAATTATGAAATTATACTGAGTGTTTTATTTCTTTTAGAGGCCCCTGAATACTAGAAATACAGTTAGCCTGAAACAAATATTTCCAAGGGAGACCATTTTATTCAAAGTATAAATATTATGAAAACCAAAAATTCAAGAATTATAGTTAGTCAAAAGGTACAGAACCAAGCTTGCTTCGCTGACAAAGTTTTCTGAATCAGGACTTGCCTGTGCCAAGAGCAGTGAGAGGATGAAGACTGGGGTATGGGCTGGGCAGTAGCTATTTGAGGATTTCTGTATCGGAGGGGCCTACAGAACAGCTTTCTGCTTGTGGCGGGGAATGATCAGAGAGTCAGAGTCTTTGAAGCTCTAGTTGCCAAACCAGTACACTTATCCATACGGTAGACTGTATATCTATAAAAGTAGCAGCATTTCCCTAAACATGATCTTACTATTGACAAAAGACTGGGAAAACATAAATAACCCATATTAGTTAAATTATTATTTATTTTTTAAATATGGGAGGAGGGCACACAGCACCTCACCAACCCCTCAAACATTATGGTGCCACTAGGGATCAATCATGCTGATGACCTGAAGGAAGAGTTGAGTTTTGGGGATGCATAAAATTAGAAGAGTCACTTCTCTCACTTTCAAATGAAGCATAAAACTTTTTAAAAGAAAAATCTCTTATTCATGGAAGTACATATATAAAAGTCCAAGACCAGCCGCTTGAATAGAACTCTGGTTTCTTTTTAACAGGGCATGAAGCCAAGCCTTCTATACTCTTCCATACCCTCGAGAAGAGATTCATTCTTTGAGGTCCACCTCAGATGTCAACTCATCTAGGAAATTTTCTTTTGCTTAATTAATCACTCCTTCTTCTGTACTATAATAGCATTTTATAAATATCTCTATTGGGTTACATATAATAACTACTACTTTAAAAATGTGCTGATCTTGACTTCTAGACTGTTACCAACCCAAATGTACGTCAACAAGTGAGCATAAACCAATCTGATACAATCATGCCATTAGTACAACTCAGCAATAAAAGGAACTAATTATTAATTTGTGGAACAGCATGGATAGTGTTCAAAAACATTATGCTAAGCTAGAGAAATCAGACACAAAAGAATACATACTGTTGTCAAGAATTGTAAGATTAGAATGTAGATTGAATGCAGTGCGTAAACTTGTAAGTTTCAGGTTTTCTGGCACAAGACAGGAGACTTCTGGGCCAAAGACAAAGGACTTTATTACTCACAGCAATAGGATTAGCCACATTATTACACTTGCACAGTGAGTTATGTTGTAGGAGAAGAAGGTGGGAGTTATGGGATCTGAAACTATTACAGTGGGCAGGAAGCCTACCTGATCTGTGCCTTACAAAAGCACATTATCTTTAACACACTGGACAACAACAAACCTGCCCTTTTCTCAGGAGGAAGACATTACCTCTAGCTTCCAAGATTATACACTATACCAATACCTTAAGAAAAATAGTCCTGAACAAAAGCAGTCCTACCTCTGCTCACAGACATGCAGAACTGTGAAAGAGTCACAGAGCATTGTCTCCTAATAACTGTATATTTTCACTCATAAAACATTTCTGGAAAGGCAACCTTAGTCTATGTGGGGAAAAAAATCAGAACAGTCATTGTTTGGAGCCAGAGGTGACTACGACTATATAGGATCACAAGGGATATTTCTAGGGTAAAGGGGTGTTATATATTTTATATAGGGTGATGGTTACTTGGATATATATGTGTGTGTATATATATATATATATTATATATATATGCATATATGTCAAATTCATCAAACTGTACACATAAAATTTTAAGTAAAGAATATGTAAATTATGTATGTACAATTTGGGTATGTAAATTAGACCAAAATAAAACTGATATAAAAAAGATGTTGATCATAACTTCTAGACTGCTATCATCTACAAGGAAAGGACTGTGTCTTATTTATCTATTTTACGATTACTGAGAAGAAATTAGCTGAGTATTCTTAGTATGTGTTCATAAAATTTGGTTGCATTGAATTATTAATATGGTATAAAATGGGCCTCTAAGTTATATATAAACCTAATGATAATCTTATATCAAAAACCACTAATAAATATGCAAAGAATAAAGAGAAAGAAACTCAAATATATCACTAAATAAAATCAGCAAAAAAAGAAAGAGAGAAAGACAAGAAAGGATCAGAGAAAATCTTCAGAAACAACCACAAAAGAAGTAATAAAATGGCAATAAATACACATCTACCAAGAATTACTTCAAATGTAAATTGTCTAAATGCTCTAATTAAAAGACATAGGGTGGTAGATGGATTAAAAAAAGAAGACCCATCAATATACTACCTACAAAAAACCCATTTAGACCTAAAGACACATGCAGATTGAAAGTGAGAGGCTGGAAGAACATCTATCGTGCAAATTCATATCAAAAGAAAGCCAGAGTAGCAATACTTGTACTGGACAAGATAAATTTTAAAACAAAGACTATAACAAGAGGCAAAGGACACTATATAATAATAAAGGGACACTTCAACAAGAAGATATAACAATTGTAAATATCTGTACACCCAACATATGAGCACCCAAATGTTTGAAACAGTTAAGGAACTAATTATTAATAAATGAACTAATTATTAATAAAGGAAAATTTAATAAAAGGACTAATTATTAATAATACAATAATAGTAGAGGACTTTAACACACACATACACACATCCAACTTAAAGCAATGGACAGGTCATCTAAACAGAACAACAACAAGTAAATGATGGCTTTGAATGACACACTGGATCAGACGGACTTCACAGATATATTCAGAACATTCCATCCTGAAACAGAAGAATACTCATTCTTTTAAAGTGCACATGGAACATTCTCCAGAATAGACCACACAGCAGCCCACAAAATAAACCTCAACAAATTCAAGAAGATCAAAATCATAACATGCACATTTTCTGACCACAGCGCTATAAAATTAGAAGTCAACCACAAGAACAAACATGGAAAGACCACAAATACATGGAGGTTAAAAAGTATGCTGCTAAACAATGGATGGGTCAGCCAGAAAACCAAAGAAGAAATTAAAAAGGACATGGAAACAAATGAAAATAAAAACACGCCAGTCCAAAACCTCTCGTATGCAGCAAAAAACAGTTCTAAGAGGAAAATTGACAGCAATACAGGTCTATCTCAAAAAGCAAGAAAAATATCAAATAAACTACTTAACCTTGAACCTAAAGGAACTAGAAAAAGAACAACAAATGAAACCTAAAAACCCCAAGAATGAATGAATTAATAAAGAATAGAGCAGAAATAAATGATGTAGAAACTAAAGAAAAAAAAATAGAACAGATCACTGAAACCAGCAGCTGGTTCTTTGAAGAAAAAAAAAAAAAAGTCAATAAAATTGATAAACCCCTAGCCGTGTAATCAAGAAAAAAGGAGAAAGAACTCAAATAAATAAAATCACAAATGAGAGAGGAGAAATAGCAAGAAAATCCACAGAAATACAAACAATCAAGCTTTGCACAGTGGCAGTATCGTAGCCAATGAGGTTTATCTGAGGCGCGATTATTGCTAATAGAAATACAAAAAATCATAAGAGAATGTTATGAAAAAACTACACATCAAAAAATTTCAAAACCTGGAAGAAATGGAGAAATTCCTAGAAACATATAAACTACCAAAACTGAAACAGGACAAAACAGAAAACTTGGACAGACTGGTAAGCAGTGAAGATATTGAATCAGTAATCAAAACACTCCCAACAAACAAAAGTGCAGGGCCAGGTGACTTCACAGATGAATTCTACCAAACATTCAAAAAAAGAATGAATATGTATTCTTCTCAAAATATTCCAAAAAATGGAAAAGGAAGGAAAATTTCCAAATTCATTTTATGAAGCCAGGATTACTTTAATTCCAAAACCAGACAAGGACTCCACTAAAAAAGAGAACTACAGGCCAATATCCCTGATGACCACATATGTAAAAATTCTCAATCAAATACTAGCAAACCAAGCCCAACAATACATTTTAAAAAATCATTCACCATGATCAAGTGGGATTTATTCCTGGGTTACAAGTGTGGTTTAATATTTGCAAACCAATGTGATATACCACATTAGTAAGAGACAGCATAAGAACCATAGGATCACTTTGACAGATGCAGAAAAAGCATTTAACAAAGCACAACATCCATTCATGATAAAAAGTCTTCAACAAAGTAGGGCTAGAGAGAACATACCTCAACATAATAAAGGCCACATACAAAAAAATCACAGCTACTTATCACCTCAACGGGGGAAAACTGAGAGCTTTTCTTTACTGTCAGGAACAAGACAGAGACCTCTACTTTCAACACTCTTAATTTAATATAGTACTGGAAGTCCTAGCCTCAGCAATCAAACAACACAAAGAAATAAAGGGCATCTGAATTGGCAAAAAAGAAACAAAATTCTCACTAATTGCAGATGACATAATACTATATATAGAAAACCCAAAAACTCCACCAAAAAACCACTAGAACTGATACACAAATTAATCAGATAAAAAAATCAACATACAGAAATCTATTGCATTTCTACACACCAATAATGAACCATCAGAAAAGAGAAACTAAAGAATCAACCCCATTAATTACAACAAAAACTGTAAGATACCTATACTAAACCTAACAAAAGAGGTGAAAGACCTATAGTCTGAAAACTATGAAACATCAATGAAAGAAATTGACAATGACACAAAGAAATGGAAAGATATTCCATGCTTATGGATGGAAGGAACACATATTATTAAAATGTTTATACTACCCAAAATAATCTACACATTTAATGTGATGCCTATCAAAACACCACCAGCATTTTTCACAAAGCTAGAACAAACGATCCTAAAATTTGTTTGGGAACTACCAAAGACCCAGAATAGCTAAAGCAACCTTAAAAAAGAAAAGCAGAGTTGGAAACATCAGAATTCTGGGCCTCAAATAATATTACAAAGCTGTGTTGATCAAAACAGTATGGTCCTGGCACAAAAATAGAAACATAGATCAATAGAACAGAATAGAGAACCCAGAAATGGACCCTCAACTCTATGGTCAACTAATCTTTGACAAAGCAGGAAAGAATATCCAATGGAAAAAAGACAGTCTCTTCAATAAATTGTGCTGGGAAGGCCAATTCCTCAGAAAGTTAAATATAGAACTTCTTTATGATCCAGCAGTTACACTGCTGGATATTTGCCCAAAGACTGCCAAAACACTATTTCAAAGGTATACATGCACTCCCAAGTTTATAGCAGCATTATTTACAATAGCCAAGTTATGGAAACAGCCCCAGTATCTATCAACTGATGAATGGATAAAGAAAATGTGGCATATATACATACAATGGACAATCACTCGGCCTCAAAAAAGAACGAAATCTTTCCATTTGCAACAACATGGAGATAGAGAGATAATGCTAAGTGAAAGAAATCAGACAAATGCCATGTGATTTCACTCATATGCAGAATTTAAGAAACAAAACAAAAGTAAAACAATAAGAGAGAGACAAACCAAGAAACACACTTTTAATTAACAATCAGATGGTTACCAGAGAGGAGGTGGGCAGGTGGGGATGAGTTAAATAGGTGAAGGGGGCTTAAGGAATTTACTTGTTGTGATGAGCACAGGGTGAAGTATGGAACCGTTCAATCACTACTTGGTACACCTGAAACTAATATAACACTGCGTGTTAACTGGAATTAAAACAAAAACAACAAAAAATGGATCTCTACGTATTCTCTCTTGTCATAAGTTGCTCTGAAATGCATTTACATTTGAATTTTTTAAATTTCATTTTGATTGTGTTTGTTTATAAATATCGATATGCATGAATATCAAGGAGTCATTATAAATCTGTATTAAAAAATAAATTCTCTAAAGACTACCTTATTTTGATGCAGATTAGTTTTAATAATGTAGTGAGTTGTTTAAAACCATGAGAATTTGGGAGTGCATGGGTGGTTCAGTCAGTTAAGCGTCCTCTTGATTTTGGCAAAGGTTGTGAACCCAGGGTCATGAGATTGAGCCCTGTGTCTTGTGGGGCTCTGCGCTCAGTGGGGAGTCTGCTTGAGATTCTCTCTCTCTCCCTATGACCCTCCCCCTGCTCATGTGTGCGACTGCTCTCTCGCTCTCTCCCTCTCTCAAATAAATAAATACTAAAAAACAAACAAACAAACATGAAAATGTGTGCTAATATTAATAAGATTATTTGGAAAAAGAATATTATTTTCCATATCATAAAGCTGGCTGACTAGCTCCTTTAGAAATACTTTTCAAATGAATTCTCAAAATGAGTACTATAGAAAAATATTTGAAATTTGAAAGCTGCAAGGGCTCCCTCTTTCACCTAACCAATTTAAATTAGGTGAAAATACCTGGTGTCTGTTAGATGGTAATTTAGGCTAGCAAAGCCTAAGGAGCAAAAGTTACATCTATAGTTGCCATTTACAACAGAATTTTAAAACCCTTTCTTTTTAATATATACTTTACTGTGGTTTTTCTAATTTATTTTATAAAGTATGGCTATTTATGTGACTTAAGGGAATTACTTAACCAACATTAAAATATTTCTTGAGAAAGTAAGACAGAAGATTTAAATAAAGCTGAAAAATGGTTTGCCCTCTTAATACATATTAAATTGTAAGTTAAGAGATGCCTGGGTGGCTCATTCAGTTAAGTGTTTGCCTTCAGCTCAGGTCATGATCTCAGGGTCCTGGGATAGAGTCCCTGCATGGGGCCCCTGGCTCAGTGGGGAGCCTGCTTCTCCCTCTGTCTGCTACTCCCCCTGTTTGTTATTTCTCTGCCAAATAAAATAATACATCAAAATAAATAAAATCTCTAAATTGTAAGATAAAAAATTTGTCTTGCTCTTACATTTTTATCATGTTATCCTTTGTTTTTTTCTAGTAAAAACTGGGAAAAAAGGAAAGTAATTCCCACATTTGCTAAATGAAACATACAAGAAACCACTGTATTTTCATTCTTAATAAAATACTGTATTATGCTTGTTAACTCTGATATACAGATAAACCAAATATTTTTGGTTCAGGTCTTAGAGACTGGGCCAACATCTATATTCAGGGATAGATAACTTTTCATTTTGTAGGTAAACTCTCATATGCCATGATATATTTATCATTTACACATCCCTCTAATTATCCACAAATTCAATGATTGTATAGATTAAATATTCATTAGCAATAATATGAGGAAAGTGAAAGCAAAACTCTTTGCAAAAGCCATCAGGACCCAAATGTCATTAATAATTCAAATTAAATTGAAATGCCAATATTTATAATATTAACATTTCACCACTCTATAGTAAAATCAACTTTTCATTATAAGCTCAGAAGCTATTTGATGACTGAGACATTGTTTGTAGAAAAAGCAGAATCAGACCTACAAAATACAGAAAAAAAACTGATGGTTACCAGAGGGGAGTGGGTGGGGGATGGGCTAATGGGTGAAGGGGACTGGGAGATACAGCCTTCCGGTTATGAAAAGAATAAGCACAGAAATAAAAGACACAGCATAGAGAATATGGTCAGTGATACTGTAATAGGATTGTGTGCTGATAGATGGTTAGCTACACTTATAGGACCAGCATAACATACAGAACTTGAATTACCATGTTTACATCTAAAACTAATGTGACATGTATGCCCACTATACTAACAAAATTTTTTTAATTTGAATATTTCCAATAACTGAATTGGTCCACCTAGTTCTGTACTTATGCCATGATCTCATAAGACTTTGTTAAGCCATGGTAGCTATGACTTCAAATATCAAATTATTAAAACTGCTATATCATGCCACAAATATAATCTTCTGCCCTCTAGCCTCTTGATTAGGTTGATTCACACCAAATTGCTGATGTTTGATAGATTCGACCAGCAAAAATGGTAATTTCATGTGACTGAACATAACATAAAGTCAAAATTTACTAAAATTTAGAAGTGATCGACCTTGAACACTGTGTATTCAAAATACATTGTTCCTACAATAGTCTTTTAAAGGCCAGGTTATGTCCATTTTCTGCTTTCTTTCTTGAGCTCTGATAATAAAACCATTGAGTAAATATTTCACAACCAAGTGTCTATATTATCTCTGTTTCCTAACTCACTTTATATGTCCAAGTCCAAGAAGGTGAAACCCATGAGAGTATTACTGTGTTTTTCCTCCTCCGTTCTTAATGGTGACCAGGGTAAAACATACATTGTTTTTTCCCAAGGCAGGACAAATTATTTTTTTTTTTGTCAGATTGCTAAGTTTACTTTCCAGGTGTACATTTTCACGAAATTATCAAGTCACCTTTCAGACTTGGCACACATATCTGTACCTGGAATGGAGAAGTCAGTGGGAAAAAAACCTGACACCCAAATACAAGTGAAATGTTATTAAGTAACTTGTACACAACACAACCTATGCTTTCATTGAATGACCTATACATCATTTTGAATGACTATTTTTAAGTTTCTCAATTCCTCAAAGATAAATAAATCTCTAGGGGTACAAGTTCAATAATTAAAATATTTCCTTCAATGGTATGCTGACTACTAATGGCCAGGGAATATCACAGTTTGTAGCAAAACATGCTTAGTGACACCCAGAGTTAATTACAATCCTGAAGAAAGTTTTTTGCACTTATAGATGTCAAAGGTAAACATAGGGCAAAGAAGTGTTTACACACTCAAATAAGCAATACTTTTTCTAGATATTAGAACCCAGCTTACCCTAGAGATTACTTTCAAGATTTAGCAGAAAGAGCATTATTTTTACCTACAGGAACCTCTCAGCTCTATGTGGATATTTACACTTGAATAGGTTTTTTGCTCACATTCTTTCACACTAACGTCCTATATTTCCATTGCTCAAAATAGACACCTTCTGCCCTGGACCAGAGTCAATAATCAAAAAAGGAAAAGAATGTTGGAGTATGAATGGCACAATGAGGGCACAAGAGGGGAGACCTTGCATCAATGGTCAATGTATTTTTCTCTAATTGTGTTTTAGGTCCGATTCTTATCTTACCAACCAGATGGAAAACTTCCAAAGGTCAAGGATTGTATCTTATCATTAATCCCTTTATGTATAGACCAGAATTGAACATAAAGTGGGTACTCAATGTGTGCTTGTCCAATGACTGAATGATAAGGATAATACAAAAAATAGCAATAAAATACAGACTAACATACAATATTATCTAGTAAAAATGATTTTCCTTCTCTGGATTAATTTTTTCTTGAGTAGATTGGAGGGGGAAAAAAACACCAGGTTCTTATTCACAAAATATGCTTGAAATACCATGTCTTCCTATATGTCCATATATGTCCTATATGTCCATAGTAAGAATATAGTTAATTCTTGTAGCTTTGTATATTCATTCTTGATAATGCACTGTATAAAACTGTCTATGACCCCAAATATTCATAAGACATATCTTTTACTGCAGACTTACATTTGCACACACACAACCGTTGTATGTCTGTGTGCACTTTAAGTTATAAACGGGCACTATCCTTCAAATCACATCCAAGTTAATACATTAATGGTAATTTATCATTGACAGTTTTATCAAAAGGCAACTATTCCTCACTATTCTTCATCTTTCTTTAAGATCTATAGTTAATATAAGTTCACAAAATTTAAGGTTTTCCATTGTAAAGAAATATGGTTTGTCATAGTTGTCACAGATACTATTACTTTTTTAGCAAAATAGCTGTAATTGTTGACCTCCAAATACTAAATGCCCTTTTGATCAAAGGCTTCCACACCTTTTGTTCACCAGTTAAATCGTTGAAACAGCAATTTATTATAATTAGGTAGATATGTTGATCAGAGTTTGAATGAGTAATAAAAATGTATTTGGAAAAGGCTTGAAAACAAAATATGAGAAGCCATTCAAAACTATTGCTATACCAGCATATTTTCAGTGATCTATAGCAATAATGAAGAAACAAAGTCATAATTTAGAAGTACAGGGCTTTTAAACTGCCTAAGGGACTGGGCGACACATTCATGGACCCACTTAGATATGTAATATCCACATACACAAAACACAGTGTTTTGTGTAAACTGCATCTTGGTATCCTTTTGAGGGGGGAGGGAAGGAGGGAGGTTATGAAAAATCTGAAGGAAAATAAAAGGAGCTCTGTGATTCAGATGTGAAAACATTTAGCTTTGGAACTGATTATTCACCATAACCAAATCACATCCCTTTTGAGTTCTAACAGGTTCCTTTCTTTTAATCATCACTAGGATTGTCAAATTAAGTAATCATGGGACTCATTTCTGTCTCTAAATCTCCTCTGAGCCCTTCTTTCATTTCATTTGTGTGTTACTAATAACATGGTAACTGCCAACTTGTACATTCTTTAATATTTACCATATGTCTGATAAGCACATTTCAATTAATGGTGTTATAGGCATTGAATTGAATGTGTGCTCTTCATACATAATAGAATATTTTGTGCCTGACTTGCAATAATGAGGAACAATTTGGGATATAATGATTTTTTACTTCAGCCTTTTCTTTTTTTACTTCCTTCTCTTCAAGAAAAGTCATAATTTATTTACCATCTATTAAAAGTTATAATAAAATAAATTCAGCTATACAAATAATGCATCTTTCGACCTCTAGATATTACATAGAAAATTAATCAGTATCCAAATTTGAGGCATTTTATAATTGTATTTTGCAAATGAGCTCAAGGAAATAACATATTTGGAGTCTGAGTTGAACAGTGTGTGTTCCATACCCTTCAACTCCTTGTCTTGGGAGACATTTAGATCCACTTAAATTAAATACACAGATTTAGGGAGGTTATTGTCTTTGTAAATATGGCCAACATAAACCCAGCAGACCTTAGGTGGGGGTGTTTTAGCTGGAGGGAGAATAATCACAGTACTCTTCTTCAGTCACTTTGATCTGCTGCCCTGAGGCCATTGCAAGAGATATTTGATTAGGTTAGAAAAGTAGGGAAGTCAAAAAATAGGATCCTACTGATGTTACATATGCCTGAAATTGGTAACTGTAGGCTTTGTACAAATAGCCTTATGCATAGCTGAGCATTGGAACAATATGAGTTGCCACTGTACTCTACCTCACTAAGCTGATTCTGGGATCTAAAACTTCTCACTAATTCTCCCATATCACCCTTCTTTTAACCCTAACATATTTCCATCCCTTAGTCTTCTCCAACTGCCTTTTATCTCAAACAATAGGCAAATACTTCTACCCCTATCTAGGCAAACGTCACTGCATGGGCTCCTTCTGTGATCCCCAACACGTTCTTTCTGCTCAAGGTGGGGAAAGAGGACAGAACTTAGCGGTTCCAAAGACAGACCTGGGTAACAGTCCCAGGCAAGCCAGTTCTTAGCTCTGCACACTTAAGGAAGATATTTATAATGGGCTATTATCCATAACTTAAGAATTAAGCTATTAATTATTCATAACTTATTTTTAAAAACCAAAACTTGCTGATTATTGTTTGATTTACATGAAACAAGATGTACCAAAAGCCAAATGAATAGTGAAGGCACTCCATAATCCTCACTTTTCCTTTTTTCCTTGGTGTCTTTTTCAAGTTATCCAAATTATTTACATTTCCTTACTGGAAATTCTTTCCATTTTACATCTAATTATATATATGCTATATATATTACATATTTTATATATATATATATATATATACTACATATAGTATATATATATGTGTGTGTGTGTGTGTGTGTGTACACACACATACACGGTCCTGACTTATGATGGTTTGACTCATAATTTTTCAACTTTACATTAGTGCAAAAGCAATACACATTCAGTAGAAATTGCACTGTGAATGTTGATCCTTTCCCAGGCTAGCAATACACAGTACAACACTTCTGTGATGCTGGGCAGGGGCAGTGAGCCTCAGCTCCTAGTCAGGCACGTGATCATGAGGATAAACAACCAATAGACTTACAATGACTCTGAACCCGTACAATCATTCTGGTTTTCACTTTCCATACAGTGTTCAACAAATTACATGAACACATCAACACTTTAGTATAAAATAGGCTTTGTGTTAGATAATTTTGCCCAACTCTAACCTAATCTGAGTGTTCTGAGGACGTCTTAGGTAGGCTAGCCTAGGCTATGATATCTGTAGGTTAGGAGCATTAAATGTATCTTTGGTTTACGATATTTTCAACTTATGATGGGTTTATATATATGTGTGCATATGTATGTATATATGTATATACATGTGTATATATACATATATGTATGTGTATATATCCGTATATGTATGTATATATACATACACACACACATTCACATATATACATGTATCTCCTCTGCTTTGCAGGGTTGGCTGGTTCACATACTTCCCTAGACTAGTTCCATCTGCATCTGTTCATTCCATCCCCTCATTCCCTGGTCCAGGTCTTGCAGATTTCTCATTCCTAAATGACTGAGTTCTCAGGAGCTTTCATATACATTGTCAGCCAAGCTCAATACTGGATTAGAAAAGAGTATCTTAACTAAAGTTCTAATGTTCCTATACATCCTGTCTCCTTCGAAGAGAATAACTTAACATTTAAAATCTTCCTAAGTTTTAAATTAATGATTATCATAATATATTCTAGTATATTGAGTGGCATTTTATTGCATTTAAATATGTACCAATTTGATATTTACAACAGTATTTATAATCACATAACAATCATACCCAAAATAACACAAAATTTGCTAATGACCTCTTTATTGTTTTTGGGTTTTGTTTTTTTTTTTGTATTTGACAACTAAGACAGAGACTGAGAGATATATTTCAGACTATATAACTGGCACCCTAAAATCCAAAGGTACATTCCAAGCTCAGTTGTGAGGGAGGATACCCTTTCTTCTAGGCTGTAAATCATTTAGCATGCTTTAGACTATAAAGATAATTATGTACTACAAACTACATACTCAAAGATATGGAATAGAAAAGAGTTCATTTGAGAGAATATTGCCATTCAAAATTTGATTCCTGAATGCATATAAAATAAATAAACTATTACTATAATACAACTTGACTGATAGAATAATGCAAATTTAAGGCCAAAAGTAAAAATAATTAAAAGGAAAATGTAGAAAAATGATTCAATGCATTTCACCAAACATTGGTTGGAAACTAGGAATTTCTTTATGGACAGAATTAACATCACAAACAATAACAAGGAAGAGATAAAAATGCCCCCCTCCCCAAGATGGTTCCCCAAAGTTTATATGAATTGTTTTTTGGTTAATAGGAAATATTTCATTTGAAGATTAATACCATAAGCCCCCACGAAAACATAACTCGTAGCTACCTCCTTTTCTAAATTCTCCGCTAAACACCCCATTGTATATTTTATCTCACACTGTCTCCTGGAACATTTCATTTAGGCTTTTATAGTCTGTCATATATGGAAAGCAAAACACAGAGCCATGTCTTTGAAGGTGACTTTGTTCCAGGTGTTGCCCTATGGTTTTAGCAGAGAAGTTTTCTTTCCCAAGTCAGTGCCTTTTGTTGACAGAATTGGTTTTTGCCTATTGAGAGCTGCCACTGATCAGTGACCAGAACAAACTCAGGACCTCAGAAGCTTTCCATCACTGACAGAAAGCAGTGAACAAGATAAAAATAGTATTACTATACACTAAGGATTTGTTGAGGCTTCTTAGAAGCAACAGGACTAGAATGGCCATGGCACAAAGTGTGTTTTCATGCAACAAGATTGTGAAATGGCAGAACCTCATGGAAAATAAGCCACCAGGAATAACTGTTGTCAGATGCTAACTGACATTCAAGAGTTTATGGTGTGATCACAGTATTCATATTTTCCTCTTTCAAAAATCATAGAACATTATATTTGCATTTAATATTATACAGTCTTACACGGAGAGACTAAATTCTGCAGGGTCAAATTACACATTAAGAATGATGTTTTTATAATACCAACTCTATTATCCAATTGTACCATATACTATCTGAAGAAAGTTATACAGACAGACATGATTATAGTTACAGATAATGATAATGCTCAAAAACTAATTATACAATCCTCAAAATAAGTATTTGTTTTCATTATTAATCATTTGCCGGGGCACCTGGATGGCTCAGTCATTGGGCATCTGCCTTCGGCTCAGGTCATGATCCCAGGGTCCTGGCATAGAGCCCCGCATCAGGCTTCTTGCTCAGCGGGAAGCCTGCTTCTCCCTCCCCCACTCCCCCTGCATGTGTTCCCTCTCTCCCTGTGTGTCTCTCTGTCAAATAAATAAATAAAATCTTTAAAAAAAAATCATTTGCTATCCACTGCCCTGACCCCCAAGGATCATTCCCTGGTTTTCTCTGTCCTGACAGGGATTCATTCCTAAAAGTGTCTTCATTTTGACCATCTAGGGTGAATGTTATTTTCCCACAAGGACCCTAAGTAAAACACTATCATTCATAAACAGACAAAATAAGACCAAATGAAATGAACTACTACATACTTCTAAATTTCTAGATCACAATTCATTTCACATTATGACTTTAAAACTGACTCCTGAAAACAACAGTATCCATCATCCCCATTATCACTTCATAACTGCGTTGCTACTATAACTTAATTAGTGCTCTGCATTTTTGCTACACACACAGCATATCCTAATGAGCTCTGCAAGACTTAGGAATCTATGGTCATAAGTGGTAATTACAAAAAGAACCACAGGAGCTGGCCACTGGTACAGCATGCCGTGGAAAGGGGATAAAATGAAATAAGAAACCTGGAGATGGGAGTCTGAGGATTGGTACTTTTTAGCTTGTGCTAGTGATCATGCACAAATCAGTTTACTCAGCTCCTGTTTCTTCACTTGTTAAAAGGAGTATATAAAAACTCATTTCATTGGATTGTTATGAGGATAAAAACAGGTCTTGAATATGAGTATTTTATGAAAAAGTCAAGTAATATGCTCAGCATAGTTATCTTATATTTGAAGCAAAGATAGTATGAATACCCATATTAAGGATTTAATAAAACCTAAATAAGTTATAAGGCCGGTAATGAAATACTAGGTCTTGAGATGCTCTTGTTTTCACACAACGATGAGCTTAAAATGGAAATGGTTTGGAGAAGCTGCCAGTTATTCCTGGAAGGTCACTGGTAAGGAATATAGTCTTCATCTCTCCGACACACTTACCCATGTCCGTCAAAGTCCTGTGCTTACAGAACGCATGTTCTTCTGTACTAGACATTTATTCATTCACTAAACAAATATCCACTGAAGGTCTTTTATGATCCAGATACTCTTCTAAGTTTTGGGAACAGAGTAGTGAATAACATATACCACCAGTGTATCTCGGCAGTAACAATGCCATCTTTCAGAATTTGGTGTGCATTTCTTTTGTTGAAATATTCTTCTCTTGTCCCTGTATTTTCTAACCTGTATGTCAGGCCAACTGCTGGATGAGGGGCTTTGTTCAAAGAGTTAGCACATGAGGTCCCATTGATATACTTAACATTTATACTATAAAAAAGAACAGACAGAATTTTACACAGAAAGTGAAACCAACCATCTGGCCCATGTAGTTAGTGTTTCTAGAAAATTATGGAATACAACCAAACTACATAAAAGCTATTCTTAAAGCCCCATATCACTTTGATTATGGAATAAAATCCCTGAACATTGTGCAAATAAAAAAAACTAAAACCTAAATTTATTTACTCATTAATTATTTTTTCGGACAAAAATTGCTAAGTGCCTTCTCTCTGTCTCAGTCCTTAGAATAACCTTCCTAGGGACCCCTGTATAATTAAATACATTAAAAAAATACCATTCAGGAAGAGAATCTAGATTTGCTGAGTAACTTCTGACTCTATCCTTGCACTAAGGAATGTTCAAGAGTGTTTATGAACGAATGTCTATTTGGGGGACTGAGATATTATACATGGATCAATTAGTAAAGCTGGTATTAAATATATCAGTATTATATTTTCTCAATTAAGTACTATTAGGGTACTTATTGGAAAATCACAATCCAGAAATGCATTCCAAGGACCCTTTGTCTTACAAAATGAGGTATAGTAAACACAGGTGATGTGTTCCTAGAAACTGTGAAGGGGATAAAGAAGATATTCTTAAGTCAAATACCAATGTGAAACTGTCCAGATCCAATATTCACATAGGAGAAGTTCTGATAATAAGGTAGTACTACACTGTGAATATGAATGGTTTATCATGGTACTCATCCATTTCGAAAATAAAGTATACATTTGTTAGAACGTCACAGGCTTCATAGCTAGTGCTCTTCTACTATTTTTAGCCCCATTAGAGTCCTACATTTTTGATAAAAATAAAAAGTAGCTTGGAAATGCTCACTTGTTAACAAGGCCTGGAGGAGTACATGCACTCTTTTTTTAAATTAGGAAGCAGATCCTTTTCGGCACCTGGGTGGCCCATTTGGTTAAGCAACTGCCTTCGGCTCAGGTCATGATCCTGAAGTCCTGGGATTGAGTCCCACATTGGACTCCCTGTTCATCCGGGAGTCTGCTTCTTCCTCTGACCTCTCCCCTCTCATGCTCTCTCTCTCTATTAAATAAGTAAAATCTTTTAAAAAATAAGTAAAATAATATAAAAGGAGCAGATCCTTTTTGCAAAAGAATTGAAAGGTAATTCTTTCACCACAGATTCACTCTTTCACCACAGATAAAAGTGAGGTCCATTTTTTCATACGTTCATACATTCGACAAATATTAATTGAACACCATTCTAGTCACAAGCACTGTGAATATAATAGGAATAGACTTAAGTTAACCAACTCTGAAAAGAAACAAAATAAAGTGGAAAGAGATTATTTTTTTAAAAACAGGAAATACAACTCAAAACTACAATGAGATATCACCTCACACCTGTCAAATGGCTAAAAGTAGTAACACAGAAAACAATAGGTATTGCGAGAAAGGGGAACCCTCCTACACTGTTGGTGGGAATGCAACAAGCTGGTGCAAACTGGTGCAACCATTCTGAAAAATACTATGGCAGTTCCTCAAAAAGGTAAAAATAGAACTACACTATGGCCCAGCAATTTCATTACTAGTTATTCACCCAAAGGATAAAAAATACTGATTCAAAGGGACACATGCTCCCTAATGTTTATAGCAGCATTATCTACAACAGCCAAATTATGGAAAGAGCCCAAATTTCCACTGACTGGTGAATGAATAAGGATGTGGGGTGTGTGTGTGTGTGTGTGTGTGTGTGTGTGTGAAATGGAATATTACTCAGCCATTAAAAAGAATGAAATGCTGTCATTTGCAATGACATGGATGGAACTGAAGTGTATTATGCTAAATGAAATAAGTCGGGAAAAGATAAATACCATATGTTTTCACTCATATGTGAATTTACAAAACAAAACAGATGAACACAGGGGAAGAAAAGAGAGAGACAAATCATAGGGCAGACTTTTAACTATGGAGAACAAACAGGGTTGCTGGAGGGGAGATGGGTGGGGGAATGGGCGAAACAGGTGATGGATATTAAGGAGGGTACTTGGGGTGAGCACTGGGTGTTATATGTAAGTGATGAATCACTAAATTCTACTTCTGAAACTAATATTACACTAGATATTAACTAACAAATTTAAATAAAAACTTGAAACAAACAAAAAATTACACCAACATTCTTAAGAATGAATACAGAAATGAGGAAATTAGCTTCATGGTCAAACAGATGGTATAAAAGGTTTTATTTGGCAAACTTTCCAAATGCAATATCTAAAATATTAATAAGCCAATAAAATAATTTGGAAGAAAATACTTTAAGCATACTATCTGCAAGAGATAAATTTGTTCCCTAAAGAAGGTTGGTAAAAAACTATAATTGTTGAGATGAAACCTGAACATATGCATGACTCAGGAAAATTACTTTCTAGTGTCTAGTGTCTAGAAAGGGGTTCTCTTGGTATCTAGTGGGTAGAGGCCAGGAATACTAAATATCCTGCAATGTCAAGTCATTGCAGGGGCTGATCTATAGGTCAGTCTCCTATTACAAAGAATTATCTGACCAAAAATATCGATAATTCTGAGACAGAGAAGCTCTCCTAGAATATCTAAATGACAATGAAAAGCAAAGAAAGAGTGACCCAAAGAATTTCAAGCCAACTGACCTTGCATAAGTCCTCTGACAGATTTCACCTGCATTTTTTTCCCAATCAACAATAATCTTACCTTTAAAATCAGAGTATTAGACCAAGTTAACCAAGTCTTTTCACAGTCCAAAATTCAGTTACAAACAGATATTTCATTTAATTACACTTAGGAGTAGTATGCCATAAAATTACACATCACAATTTACTTGCTAAAATCTATAATTTGATTTATAACTGGTATGTCTAGAACACTATAGCTCATGGTCTCTTCTTGGGAGCACATTTGAGTTCCAAAAGAATCACTGATGACAACATCATTTTACATTTATGTGCATATAACTTTTAAAATATGTGTACCTGTGATGTACTACAATGACTATTATATGATATGTTCAAGAAGGATTTTGCCATCAGTGAAGAGTAGTCAAGGTATTGTTATGTATTTGATTCAGGAAATCAAGACTTGTCTCTCTCTTTGAGAGTATTGACTAGAGGAGTATTGAATATTATTATAAGTATAATCAACTCAAATGAACAGTTCTTTATTACTGCCTCGGTAGAGGATTGCGGCAGAGACACAACTCATGTCCACTTACTAACAGTCTAGAAGTCACATATATGTAAAAGACATACAAACGATATTCACCTGCTTGAAGTTTGTTTAACAAACACACAGTCTTACAAGGCACTGTTATAAGAGCTTTGAAAATATTAACTCATTTAATCCTTATGTCAATCCTACAAAATAGATACTATTATAATTCCTATATTTATAGACAAGGGAACTGAGATACAAAGAGGTTAATTCTCACTCTCATGCAATTAGAACCTAAACTGTATCTTGTCTTCATTATTGTTACAATTGTTAACTGATCTTCTCCCCCTCCCAATCCTTCTTTCAATCCATACTCTACAAATTTGCCAGAGCCATTTTTTAGTAGCATATCTACTCTGCTTAAAAATCTCCAATGACTCCAGATTTCTTACTGGGTTCTTATGATTGAAAATAAGCAATAGTAATTTTAGCAATAATAGTGAATATTTTTTTTCTTGCCTTCTGTGGATAAAGCTCCGCATTAAGCACTTTACATGTAGTATCCTATTCAAACCCAGCTGTTGTGGTACAGAATACAGAGCCTGCCACAATCGGACCCATGTATACACCTTTTTCCATGCTTCACTGCCTTCATATAAATGGATTCGTTCCTTTAGTGACTTTCTCTCTCTTCTCTTTCTGGCACAGTCCTACTCATCAGTTCCCCCAGAGCTAGGCGTTCTATTCTTTTTTTTTTTTTAAGATTTTTTATTTATTTATTTGTCAGAGACAGAGGGAGAGAGAGTGAGCAAGCACAGACAGACAGAGAGGCAGGCAGAGGCAGAGGGAGAAGCAGGCTCCCCGCCGAGCAAGGAGCCCGATGCAGGACTCGATCCCAGGACGCTGGGATCATGACCTGAGCCGAAGGCAGCCGCTTAACCAACTGAGCCACCCAGGCGTCCCTAGGCGTTCTATTCTTTGTGTTTATAATGCACCTTAAATATACACTGCACTGACCATGTCATATTATACTCTATTGTTCATACACCTGTTTTCTATCTCAATGTTTCAGAAACTCATGCCAAATTCATTTATGTTCCCAACGCATAAAAGGTACTAAATAAACTTATTGAATATATGTCTCAGGAAATCAGAGAAAGAAATTGGGTGTTTGTTGTAACTGGTGAGCAGCAGGAAAATCCATATCTACTTCTCTAATCAAATCAAAAGATTTTGTGCATGAGGTGAAATTTTAGGAGTCATTTAAAAGGCAGAAGAAAAAATTACTTGGCAGGTTTGAGAGAGCATTTCTGTTTTCAAAGTGATGCTTGGGAAACAATATAAAAATGAGTGTACAAAAGAAAGTATTAAGTTATCCTCTCTTAGATGAAAAGAGAACTAAAGTATAAAAGAAGAGATGAGTGAAACAGTTCAGCAAACTTGGGTAAAATTTTCCATATGCAAAATAAAGTCCCCTGATGGAATAGGTGATGGGGAGACATTTAGAAGAGTGGCTTCAAGTTGGAAGTAATCTCACCATATCTGAAGTTTTAAACATTTTTATGCAAAACTTGTAGCTCAGGACTTTTAATTTTGTCTTTGATTATTAATATGCATTTCTTATCTTCCCAAATAGGAAATAATGCCCTGTTCATCATAATACCCTGCATTCTATCTGGTGCAGTGTTTGACACAAAATTTATGCCCCAAATGGGTTTGCTAATTGAATAGAAACCTCAAGTGAAACTTATGAAGATGTAGTAGAAAATATGTTGAAGCTATATTAAGTGTAAGAAATACAAAATTACTTTGTATTCTAAGTTATAATGAATTATTAATAAGATACAGCCTCTGGAAAGGCAGTAATGTTCCTTGAAACTATTCTCAACTTCAACTTTCAAAATACATAATAATGTAATTTAATATTTCTATCACACTTTTCTCTGGAGCTCAGTGCTATTCCATTGATCTATCCCACATCTTCAGAGAAATCAAATGTGCAAGATATTGCTGACCTATAATAGAGCACCGAGTGAACTTCAATTGAGAATCAAATTACTATTTGAACTCTTAAGAAATAAGTTACATAAAAACATACAGGTCATGTGTAATATTCCTAAAAATCAAATACTAACACAGCATCATGGAATTGGTACATAGGTATGTATCTAATATAAATAAGTTGAATATTGCTTATCTTTAAAGATGACAGGAAGATATTTTCCCCATGTAGATATTCATCACAAGACATTCAATAAATTTATTACTGACACTGATCTGTGCAATAAGAGTAAATAAAGCAGTATCTGCTTTCAACATTTCAGCAGCCATGTCCAGTAGAATCCTCACAAAAAGATCAAAGTGAGTTCTTAGAAAACAATCAGGAAATATAATCCCATAAGTTGCCTTCTCTTTCATATAAGTAGAATCCCTGTGGTCTTCAATAGTGGCTTTAAGACAGGCCCTACATCACTAATATCTAATGCTTAAAAACATTAAAGTTTTCCTAGACACCTATTTATTTATCTTAAAATCTAATTTTAAGAAAGCTATATTGAGATGTGGGGAGGAAAAACTTTTAAAACATATTTCATGCTCTGTCCAGTCAAGTTAGTATCCATCAATCCTTGTCCATCAAAACAAACTTTGATTTCATTAGCTCTATTTCAAAGGAAGGAAACACAACAAAAGGATTAGAAGCATACACCAGTAAGAACAGGCACCCTGGGGGGGGGAGGGTATAAAAGCCCCTACAAAAAATCTGATTCTGTTTTTCTAACATAAAAGAGAAGGCAAAAGAAAAGGGTGACTCTCTAAGGAAACAGGAACACAGGGAACATCTCCTATGACTCTCCAGGAACTTTAGGTTGGCAACATCCATGGCTGATGCAGTAGTGAAATTATCTCCTGGGATGCCATTTTCTAAGAATGGTGACAGGTCTGTACTGAAGTGGCCATAGTATATCACCTATCCCCTGGAATGCAATCTCCAAAAGAATTAACTATGGTGATTAAATTTAATGAGCTAAAAACTTGCTAAGACCTGAGACAGTACAGGACACACAGTAGGTGCTTAACACTAGTATAGTTTATTTATATAACATCTTTGGCTCAAACAGCAGTATGTGCTGAAGATTTAGCCATGTCTTTTGTCTGAAAAATTAATGTCTTTCCATAACAGGTTTTTTTTTTTAAGAAAATTCATCAAAATTTTATAAGTTGCCTTTTTTTTTTTTTTTAATGGAATGGTTGAAATCCTGCCTGGTTTTATGAGATGAGTCCTAGTAGACAGAATAAAGAAAACTTGACTCAAATATAGTAAGATATGGGGCACCTGAGTGGTTCAGTTGGTTAAGCAACTACCTTCAGCCCAGGTACTGATCCTGGAGTTCCTGGGATCAAGTCCCGCATCAGACTCCCTGCTCAACAGAGAGTCTGCTTCTCCCTCTGACCCTCCCCCTTCTCATGTGTTCCCTCTCTCTCTCATTCTCTCTCTCTCAAATAAATAAATAAAATATTTTAAAAATATATAGTAAGATATCTAAAACATGAGGTAAAAGAGGTATGAAAAGGATTTAAGTGTATTGCGTGAGCTGTATGTTTTTAAAAATACTAATAATATATGGTCATGTGAAACTATTAACAAAAATATAGCTATAGGAAAAGGTCCAGTTAGACCTTGAATATTCTATACATATTACTGCTATTTGGTATTAAAAGTATCATAATTTGAATTTTAATAAGATAGTGGACATAGTATAGATGTAAACAAAACCCAGTCAACCTAGGCTACACTCTAGTTAAAAGGCTGAGATCATCTGGTATCCTCCATCACAAAATAGGAATGGAAAGTCACTCCATCTCACAAGAAACCCAAAGACAGCTGAAATAAATCAACAGAGTTGGGCAATCAATAAGCTATCTTCTAATTTTACCCCATCTTCATGCCTATGACATTTACTGGATTTTAGTCTGTTAGCATGCATTTTGTGTTTATAACATATTACAGAGCCTAAGAATTCTCACTAAAAGCATCATCTAGGCCACCACCTATGGTGATTCCGGTTCCTCACGGCACAGGGACATGATGGAGAGAGAGAAGAGAGATGAAATCTCTGTTCACGCAACCCAGCATGGGCTATATCTTTCCGAAGGATGAGTAACTTTTTCTACTTCATATAAAGGTGTCATATGAACTCGTGGTGGCCCTGTGTACTGCTGTGAATTCATAAATGGGCACTTTGTCATTGTAATCCCATTACGAGCTTTGGACTAGGCCATATTTGGATATAAATCCTAATGTCATCTCTTACTGTACATGTGGCCTTATCTAAGCTATTCAGCCCCTCTAACCTGTCTTCTACCTATAAAATGGGAATAGAATCATCCACCATGCACAGCTTCTGTGAGAATTGCAGATCTCAAATGGCCAGAAGACATGATTTTATATTCAGATGTTTGATATGCGATTGATACTATTGTTAATTCCACAATTATCTGATGGAAATTTATTTAAATTAAATTCTGATCTATTATGGTTAAATCTTATACAATCAATGTTCACTTAGTCCCAGATTAATAGTAGAGGACACATCAAAGAATAACATGTATGCCAAGAATATGGTTATTAAATATAGACTATTTAAGATCAGCCAGGAGTTTGGTAAAAAGGTGACCTATTCCCAACATTCTGATTCAAGGTCCAGAATAAGGGTCAGGATTCTGCAGCAGAATTTTCCATGAAATTCTGACATAGGTAAATCACACTTTGCAAAACTATGCTACATATAGAGAATATTGTTATCTTCAATTTAGCCTGTAAAAAGTGATAAATTATCCAGTCTCTGAAAGCCCGTCATGATATACAAATGTAAACCATTGGCACAGAATTGGGTCATTCCCCACCACATCTATATGAAAATGGCCAACTTATTTAAGGATCAATCCTATCTCAATGTAACTATGTCAAGAATACAGGTTATGGGGTCAACAAAAACTATATTTGTCGACATACCTATCTCCTATAAAATTTAATTCTAATGGAAGGAAGTCAGTAGAATTGAATTCTTTAAATATTTTATCTCATTTTCTTACTAATAAATTTTCCTTCAGAGAGGCGAAAAATGACCTTTCTTTTTGCCAACTCATTTTTAAGACATTTACTTATTAGTAAGCTAAGTGACCCTTATTGCTAACTATATTTACATATTATGGGTGATAATTCCACTTAGAAATTTAACATGGTCCTTTAAACATGCTAGAAACCTCTAAAATGACATTTTCTGCTTTATGCCTTCAAGTTATTCCTAATTACACAATTATCTTTAGCTAAGTGTAAAATTTTGGTAATTATGTCATTTTCCCATCATTTACCCTTACGGTAAGGAAAAAAGCACTTCTGAACTATTTTGTATTGTTTTTGTAAAGCCACTTTGGAATCCTGAAAGATAAAGAGGATACATCTCTTTGATTAGATAGATGAGAAATAATAATTCGATTTTGGCTTGGCTTGGAAATGTCAACACCTCAGAAGGCAAATCATGCCAGCAATGTTTACCCATAGACCTCACATAAATTCCAAATCTGACTACTATTATGACAGTGGCCAAGATAATGGGCCTTCAGAGGTACCATTCCTTATTCCCAATCTTTACTTTATTGCTCTATCTTTTCATAAGGACAGGAACTTCACAAACATGAGCTTAGTGAATCCCACAAAACGTACTTACTGAAAACCTAAACACTCAACATGTTACCTAATCAGAGTGATCACAGATCCTTAAATTCCCTAAATAATGCACACGATCTAGAAAGGTCCTCAATACCTTCATCAACAGCTACAGAGCAATTAGTGACTCAACTAGTAGTCTTGGCCATATTTGCAATACAAATTAAAGAAGCGAAAAGAAAAGAGTAACTGAAGGTTAGCATCATTAGGAAAAGTCTCATTGATGCTAATGAGGTTATCAATGGTACAAATAACAAACATTTATATTTCTTTAAGAAGTGCTTATGTTAAAAAAAAAAAAAGAAGTGCTTATGTTTATCTTCTCCAGAGCTACTACCCTAATCATATTTTGATTAAGTCATGTCTAAAACTGTTTTGAACTGTTTTGAAACATATTTTTCATATATTCTTTGAGGTATACCAATGGATGGCAATGTGAAGGTTCTCTGAGACATACATAGTTGCAAGCTACAAATCACTTATTTTTAAATGGGAAATCTGGAGTCCTATATAGTACTCGATTGAGTATTTTAGTTCTTGAAAGAAAATTTAAGGGACTTAATGCATTATTTTCATTTTGGAGTTAATGGTGGAATTAGATGACACATGGGGAAGTGTCAGACATGTAATAAGCATCCTTAAATAGCAGAGGCCTTCCTTACTGACAGAAAAGAATATGGTCTCCATTTTTGCATGAGCCTTTGTTCTCAGTACTAAATAGCTAACATCTGAAAACATCAGATACCATCTTACCACGTCAAAGACTGGCAGAGCCACCTGGATGTGAGTCAGCCACCAAAGGGCCAATTGAGCAGCCCATCTGGTAGGTGGTCATGTGATTGGCAGGCTATTTACATACACACATCAGACAGAAAGATATAAATACAGACAATTATAGGAATATGCAGGCAAAAGGCAAGCCAAGACAAAGTAAGACTATAGTTCTACAGTACCTCGAAAATGACCCAAATGAAAAAAGACAAATCATGTGATTGTACAATTCCCTTACTTTGTCTCATGCAGGCAAATGGAGACAAGATAACATGACAGCACAGTGTACCGAAACAAGTAAGAGTTTTGGAGTCAAGAATTTGAATTCAAATCCTGGTTCTGACAAGCTGTGAGTTGTAGGACCATAGGTATATTACTTAAGTGTTTTGAGTTACAGTCTGTACTTATGCAAAGATGGAAAAGTACCATCTGCCTAGTTAGGTTGTTGTGATGTTTACAGAAAATCCTTATGAAACACCCAGAATGGTACCGGACCAAACAAGGATGTGTAAAAATGGAAAGGTAATAGAGAAAGAGTGGTGTAAGTAGCAATAACAACACATTGCCTGCATCTGTCATCACCATGACCTTTGCTGCTACTACTACTTCTAGTACTACTACACTACCATATTATTAATGCAAACGCCAACACCTATACAATATTATGGAGAGTGTGTTGTGAGAATAGTGATTTGTAGCAAGTTAGGATTTGCTATTTTGATGTTTCATCAGTTGAGTTCACCTAAATGAAAAAACAAAAACAAAAACAAAACAATAGTCTGAGCTGTGTGATTAAGCAGGACTAAATTTATGGGGCTTATTTTATTAATGTGCCATTTTTAAAAAAGATTTTATGTATTTATTTGAGAAAGAGAGAGAGTGAGAGAGAGCATGAGAGGGGAGAAGGTCGGAGGGAGAAGGAGACTCCCACACAGCTGGGAGCTGGATAAGGGATCCAGGGACTCTGGGATCATGACCTGAGCCGAAGGCAGTGGCTTAACCAACTGAGCCACTCAGGTGCCCCCATGAATGTGCCATTTAAAGGGTATCAATCTTCACAATGGTCTTGAATAAATCAAAGGTCAATTAAGAATCTTATTTTTCTTTCCCAGGCTTAGCCTATACTCAGCCTATATTAATGAAACAGGTACCTAGCTTTTTTCTATTCATTTTATGAAGTTTTAACTGAATACTTGGCAGAACAACTCACACAAAGCATATTTTTCTAGAATCCAAAACAAACTGAATTGAATTGAAAACCATTTAAGCAGGCATGTTATAACCAAATAATATTTAAACTATAATTTGGCATAGTTTTTCTTAGCCAATTTTTCTGCCCTCAGTGCTCCCCTAATCTTTTCGCCACCCCTCCAACACACTCTCTACTTGAGTAATCATCATCTACCTAAGAACACCACACATTCTCACCAACTTCCTAAGAACACCACACATTCTCACCAACTTCATCAGGCAAATCATTAACCTTGCCTAATATTCCCTCTTCCCCGTATTCACCCATCTAGGTCCAAGTAATGCTAATTCATGTTTGCATCTTCATGATTTCCTACACCAATCATTTCACACGTTCAACTGATTATCGTCTAAATCAACACTGGTAGAATTGGGTATTGCATGGATAAAGGAGACCTAAATGAGTTCAATCCCTTAGAGGTAAGGAATGGGGGTATTTTATGAGACTGATGAATCACTGAACTCTACCTCTGAAACTAATAATACATTCTAAGTTAATTAATTGAATTTAAATTTAAAAATGAAATAAAATGGGGGAAAATGGGGAAGAGAAAAGACATGAGGTATTTTAGTATAAATTAAAAGATAGAATGTGGAAAAATAGAATATTTTCTTTCCCCTTATCACTGACTGTATTTGCAAATATTTGTTATTGACTGAGGACCCACTGTGTTCTTCTTACTACATTAGGCATTACTGAAAACTGGGAGACAGAACTGGCTTTCTCAGAGGGAACACTACCTATGTTCACCTTCTTAATTAAGGAGTTTCCTATGAAATGAAATCAACATAGATAATGTAACCAGTTTTGACATTTGCTGTATTCTCTGAGAAAATGGTATTGTAATCTGAGAAATTCATCAGTGTCTCTAGTGACTTAGCCACATCCCTCCTCTGTTACCTGGACACTCAGATTTATGAATCATTTGAAAAGTACCTGACAACCTTTTCACCTTTTGCATCACAAAACTGCATAAATCTTGTATGTTTTCCTACACTGAATGTGGAAATTTAACCTCTTTTTTAATATACTATCTGTCTTGCTTGGCCAGTTTATGGTGAGAAAGAAGGCCAAATATGTTTTTGAAGCAATAATTCATCAAGTACAAAGGAAGAGTGTGCAAATAGCTTCATCTTACTAAGTAAGCATGTTTTTAAATCCTCATAAAATACGATGTCATATCTCACCAAAGTTGTTAAAAAATGGGGGAGGGGTGGCAAGAATTAGGTAGCAATTAGTTAGAAAAGGTATAAAAGTGACTTGCAAAATCATCATCTCCACAAAAACATTTTTGCAAGATGGAATGTGGAAAATGATGTAGGAGAACATTTGACAACAAACCATAGACGAGGAGGGCTTTGAAGACAACATTCTTTCATTTCACTTTTAAAATCAACAAGACTAAGAAATTGCCAGTCCCAGAGAAGAATTCAGTGCAGGGAAGAGTGAAAAACCATCTATTCTGGGACTATATATTGCTTTGATCCTGGTGTCAACTGATGAGAACTGTATTCTTCCAAAAGTGAATACATTCAGATTCTAGAAGGATCTAATTGCTGCTTTGGAAAGCCTTCCAGGCTGATTCAGTTGCTCTGAGAAAGGTAACTAAAATAATGAACTTTAAGTTATGATTTGATTGAATCTGATTTCATGTGCATGTCTCATTTCTCCAACAAAATTATAAACTATGTCACTTACTTCCAACCTCTTATTAACAATAATTAATGATTAAAATAATTAATTTTCAAAGATACAGATATAGTGAAAAGAAGGGCCATATGTACCCCAATGTTCATAGCAGCAATGGCCACAACTGCCAAACTGTGGAAAGAGCCTAGATGCCCTTCAACAGACAAATGGATAAAGAAGATATGGTCCATGTATACAATGGAGTATTATGCCTCCATCAGAAAGGATGAAAACCCAACTTTTGTATCAACATGGACGGGACTGGAAGAGATTATGCTAAGTGAAATAAGTCAATCAGAGAAAGTCAATTATCATATGGTTTCACTTAATTGTAGAGCATAAGGAATAACATGGAAGACATTAAGAGAAGGAAAAGAAAAGTGACTTGGGATAAATTGGAGGGGGAGAGAAACCATGAGAGACTGCAGACTCTGAGAAACAAACTGAAGGTTTTGGAGGGGAGGTGGGTGGGAGATGGGTGAGCCTGGTGGTGGGTATTAAGGAGGGCACATATTGCATGGAGCACTGGGTGTGGTGCATAAACAATGAATCTTGGAACACTGGAAAAATAAAATTAAATTTAAAAAACTTTAAAAAAAAAGAAAATCAGAAGATTTATCTGGAAAAAAAATTAATTTTCTGATTTGCTTAACAAACAGTAAATGAAGTCTAGGTATGACACTATGCCAGGTGTCATGAGAAAGGAATTAGCCATTTGGGGAGGACCAGAGAGTCCTGGGCTCAACATCTACCTTGGGTAGAGTGTGACCTCTCCAAGTTTTTGTTTTTTCCCTGGGAAAGTGGGATAATAAGTGGGTTCAAAAAATAAGTATATAAAACACTGGTACTCAGCTGTCATTCAGTCCCTATTAATACATGGCATTCAAAGGGAATTGAGGAGTAAATCATGATACTTTTTCCCAAGGAACTTAAAATCTAGGACGCCACATAAAACAGGGGACAATAATCTTTATAAAATGTCATCTAACTGTTACTGTGGGAACAAAGTCATTCTTCATAACCAATTTTCCTGGTTGGCTAGGGATTTTACACTTCTAAGCAATATTTGAGTTAGAAATGTTTCTAATCATGTCTTATATATTTGTTTTCTCCATGATAACCTATATATCATTTAATGTTTTTATAACTCTGCAATCACTTTTATGAACATCAGCTTAAGGTACTTTGCTAAGTGGGCACTTTGCTAGGTCTATTTGCTCTACCTTCAATGGCCTTAAATTGCTATAATTTTGAGGATTTCTGTGTGATATTTTTAGAAAGTCTCTTGTCCTTTCATCAGATGTCACTTCTTAAAGCTGTCAGAGTTTGTGTCTGTAATATTGCTCTGCCTCCAAATTTACTGCTTCAAATTTACATTAGTCCAAGGATGGCTATCATTGGCAAGTTAGAATTGTTTTTACATTTTCTATAAATATATATTCATTACAAAATGTAAATGTCTATCAACCCTTAGATGAGAAGTTATTTTAGAAATGACTACTGAAATAATAAAAGCAAGAGTCACAGTGATTCAGCCTGAGGTTTAAAGTACCGGCGTGACAAAATACAAATAATATTAAAAATTTAATAAACTGGGTAAGCATTGTAGTAAGCATGATTGACAAAGGATTAATATCTTTATATGCAAGTTAATATATATCAACACGAAGCCAATGAAATAAAAGGCAACATGTAAGCAAGTCACAAAGAAGAAGTGATAATTACTGAATGAACATATAAGAAAATGTCTAACCATTTTAATGATCTAAGAAGTATAAATTAATTAGCCTTTGGCTACTAAAGTAACAATGTTTTAAAAATTTAATGAGAAAACTTTTTAATTTTGTGAGAGCTGTGCATCAGATGTTCTGTTTTGGAAAGAATTTTGGCAATCAACATAAGGAATCATTAAAAAGTCTACCGTTATATAATATTTAGAAGTGCTATATAAGCAGAGATAACATAACACCATTTGCTGTTAAAGTTGGAAGGAAGATACTAGTTATACAAAAACAAGGGTTAGATGAAGGAAATTATGTTTTATTGAGTTAAATATAGTTATGTGGTTGTGGATTAACTAAACTTGCTAAATATACAGGTTTAAATATACTATGATGCCTTTTCTACATTTAAAACAGTGAGGTACTGGTTCACGATTTGACAGACTAGCAGAATAAAAGAGAAAATTCAGAAATGGATGCAAGCACCATGGAAAGTTGTTCTATGATAAAAGTATCATCTCAAATCACTGGAGGAAAGGATGGACTTTTCAAAAATTGAGATTGGAGAAATTGGGTAGCCATCTGGAAAAACACAAAAGTGAATCCTACCTCAAACCATATATTACAATAAACTCCAAATGAATTAGGTATCTAAATGTTAAAACAAACAAAAACAAAACCAAGCAAACAAACAAAAAACCCCATACAAGTACTAGAAGAAAACATAGATACATGGAAAGCCTTTCTAATTATGATTTCAAATCCAAATCCAATAAAATTTGATAATTAATATAAAATCAAAGGAAAAAAATTTTCTCATGACTTCTTAAAAAGCAAAATCAAAAGACTAGTAACAAAATATTCGCTATATGTATCACAAAAAATAAATCTTCAATTTGTCACTTTAATATGTAAAAGCTCTTAGAAATTAAGAAATAGAAAAAAACAAAATCCCAATAGAAAAAAAATGTACAAAAAAAAAGTGGACCTCCATAAAGGTATACAAATTTTCTGGTCTACAAAAATTAAAATAAGAAAAAAGATGGAATTCTCAGAGTAAGGGAAATTTAAAGTATACTATACCTACTAGATAAAAAATAATGTTAATATTTGACAGCATACTCTGTTGCAAAGGCTGAGTAGAAAAGTTATTGCTACATAATAATATCGGAGAGCAACATTGTGTAGCTTTATGGGTAATAGTATGGTAATATTTAAAAAAACTATATGCTTTAACCAAGCAATACTAGTTCCTGAATTTTACCTTAAAGATTCACCTCTAAAATTATAAAACAACATATGCTATGGTATGCTTAGAAAAAGTAATAATAATTTTGTATTAATAGTAAAAATTTTAAGTGATACTTTTGTAATATAAAATATAGAAATAGACTAAATATTATTGAAAAACTTCTGATACTTCAACACAATGAAATCATGTAAAGTCATAAAAATAAACAAAACTAGAAAAATTCTGAGAACTGCTAATAAAGTGATTTTTATAGGCAATACTGTCAAGTGAAAACAACAAAATATAAAACAATATATACAGCAAGAATTTTGTGTAAAAAGAGGTGGGGGGAAGAGTAAGACTATATATATCTTAGAGGCCCTGGGTGGCTCAGTCAGTTGAGCATCTGACTCTTGATTTCCGCTCAGGTCATGATCTCAGGGTCACAGAATCAAGCCCCGTTTTGGTCTCCATGCTGGGTATGGAGCCTGCTCAGGATTCTCTCTCTGTCCCTCTCCCTCTGCCCCTCCCATGCCCCTCTCTCTTAAAAAAAAAAAAAAAAGGAAAAAGGAATATACGTATCTCATATCTTAGTTTACTTATTTACTTATCCCTCTTTGCGTAGTTTTGAATTTATGTAAAAGGGTTACCATTCAGAAAACAAAATTAAATTCAAAAGAAAATAGTGTTCCTCTGCTTGGAGGAGTTCTTGGATCCTAAGAGCACGCTTGGCTCACTCTGCAGGGCAGACTGAACGTTCTGAAGATAAAAGCATTAGACTGGAGCTTCCTGTATGAGTTAATTCTGAAGAACTAACCCTCTCTGAGACTCCCCAGCAGGATTGGGACCCAGCTGCCCAAAGCCAGCTCCTTGCTCATAAACACCCTTCACTGACTTTTTTTTCTTCCCTGTCTGGCTTCATTTCTTCAACATGCTTCCTTGGATCACTTCCCCAGAAGTGATTTTCACTCAAATCCTTATTTCAGGGTCTGCTCTGGGAAAACACCCAAACCAAGAGAGGTTGTATCACTTTTGAATCAAAACTTTGAATTACAGGAGTTTTCACTTTAATCACAAATTTAAAATAATTCCATATATTTTATTAATGTGAAGACAACACAGTGGGCCAGCGGAGCCAGTGTAAGTTTGTGGTCACTAGGTCACTGGATGAGAACTTTAGACAAGTTTCATTAGGGCTTCCTTCCTCTCCACTGTTAATAACTTTCTCTCTGCCGGTCCTGATTCAAATGGTTACTGAGTCTGCAAGTGGCTGGAATCTGAGAAGAAATCCCTGTGCGTCTGCTTCCCCTTGTGGGCTCAGTGAGCCTCATACATAAGCCTAGTTTCTCAGAGCCCCAGGAGCCCAAGGAGGGAAATGGCTAGGAAGCCTTCCGGGCCTTTGAGTGTGGGAAACTGAAAGGAAAAGAAAGCAGTGAGCTTTATAGGAACCTTGGCCAGAGAATAAAAGCCAATTATCTTCCTCCACACTGAGCAGCTGTGGGGAAGAATCCACTTTCTTATCTTTTCTAACTTCTAAAGGCTGCCTACGTTCCTGGGCTCAGGGTCCCCTTTCATCTTGAAAGTCTGCAGTGGCAGGTAGAGTCTTTCTCCTGTCCCATCACTCTGATACTGACTCTTCTCCCTCCTTCTGTCATATTTGAAGGATACTTGTAATGACACCAGAACCTTCTGGATAATCCAAGTTTATCTCTTTATTTCAAACCTACTTCCATTTGCAAACTGAATTCCCCTTTGCCAACTAACCTAACATATTCACAGGTTTCAGGGTGAACAGTCAACCTGGGGGGAGAGAGGGCACTATTATGCCTATGATAAATGGCGTGTATTTTTTTTCTTTGACATTGTTTAGCTGGTTAATTGGTAATTTCCAGAAATGCTACTATTTCACGTATGTTAATCTTGAATCTAGTGAACATGCTAAACTCATGTCTAAATTGTTCTAATGATATATCTGATGCTTCCCTTGGATTTTCTACTTAGTTTCATTATTTGTAAATTTTTTTCTTTTCCTTTGAAGTTCTTGCAGTCTTATTTTTCTTGCCTTTTAAAGTTGGCTGACATATCTAGTACAACATTGAGTATGGGGATAATCATAGGAATTCTTACACTGCTGCTGACTTGAATAGGAATGTTTATGAGTTTTTCTAAATAATGATAACATTTTTAGGAGGTTTTTCATAGATATCTTTTTTCAAAATAGTAGAAAACTTTCTCTATTCCTAGTTTACTAAGAATTTATATCACAATCAGTATTGAATTATATGAAATACTTTTTCTCTTTTGAGAAAACCCTATGAAATTTTTTCCAAATATTATAGATGTCTGAATATTGAACCATCCTTGCATTTTTGTATAATCTCTTGGCTATCATGTTTTTTTTAGACACTGCTGAAAATATTTTGTCAATATTATGTTAAGGTTGTTGTTTTTATAATCATACGTAAGAAAATATTATACTTATCCTTATATCCATTTTTAACATCAGAATTACACTAGCTGCATAATGTGGTTTGGTTAGATTTCCTATTTGAAGCCTCTGACCCAGTTTGCCTAAGAGAGGCATCTTCTGCTTTTACAGGTTTTATAAATGATGCCTATAAATGTGAGGGCTTGCTGTTATTTGGAGATTGGTATGGAAGAGGGGCAAGATATTTTATCATTAATTATATTTATTTCATTACTACTGATTTATTCATGATTTCTATTTCTTCTAGGCTAGGTTAATGATTTATGCTTTGTTAGAAAATTATCTATTTCATCAAAAATTGCAAGTTATTGCTCCAATATGGTCATACTACTCTCCTATGAACTTTAAATCCCTTTTGTATCTGTAATGTTAATGCCTTTTCCTTCCCAGTGCATTGATTTGTGCTATCTCCCTTTTATTCTTACTCCCATCTACAGATGTCAATTTCTCCTGTAGCTGCCTGCATATAGTTTTGTGTCATGGACAAATCTTCCTGTGGGAAAGGAGATGATGAGGCATTTGAGAGAGGAGTAAAAGGTCAAAGCACCTAAATGAGGCTGCTTCTCTCAGTAGAGAGAGATGATGTGAAGGAACTTAGAAAGAGGAGAGTATTTAGTGACTTGAATAAATATCCACAGAACAGTCTATTGGAATGGCCCTCTATAAATTAGCCTCTGTGAATATGGAAAGATGACAATAATACCTTTGTTACCCATCTAATTCCATAATTTATCTTGCATTTTCAGACTCATAAATATTTAATAAAGTGTTACTGACTTGGGAATTTTAGACAATAGAAATCTATTTATGTAATAGCTCTAAGACTCACTTGTGACTGACACTTTGCATAAGCAAAGAAATAGATAAAATTATATATGATAGTGTATTGTTGCAAAAGGCAATCCAAATATCTCATTCTTTTTTTTTTTTTTAAGATTTTATTTATTTATTTGACAGATCACAAGTAGGCAGAGAGGCAGGCAGAGAGAGAGAGAGGAGGAAGCAGGCTCCCTGCTGAGCAGAGAGCCCGATGCGGGGCTTGATCCCAGGACCCTGAGACCATGACCCCAGCCAAAAGCAGAGGCTTTAACCCACTGAGCCGCCCAGGCGCCCCCAAATATCTCATTCTTAAACTCATTAAGAAATAAATGGATTATCTATAACAGAACTGCTGGGGATATGATTAGTTACTGAATATGAAAAAGGTGAGCAATATGGCAAGGACTTAACACTAGAAAAGAAAAGGTATACACTAGGTATGCAGTATTATGGTGAAAGGAAGGAATTTGCACTATCACAGAATAAAAGTTGCAGGGGTTATATGAAAATGGACCATTCCACAGCGACCTTCATTAAGCCTGATGAGGAACTAATTTCCCCAGACAGAAATAGGAATACAGATCTTTTATAGGAGAACTGATTGCAGGTAAAGGCAACATACACACATTAGGAACCCTGTCATGGCAACTCTCAAGTAGAACAAGTGAAGTGAGGACATTAGGACAAACCTCTCACACAAATACCAAAATTATAAACAAACCAGAACCAGGCAATCTGAAGAGTGGAGAAGAGAATCCATCATCGGGGGGCGGCGGGTCGGGGGGGGATTCATGGAAAAAAACGAAGCAATAGGTAAGTAAACATTTCACGATATCAGATATATTGGGCATTTATTATTTTATTTTTTTAATTTTTTATTTATTTTATTTAACAGAGAGAGAGAGAGAGATCACAAGTAGGCAGAGAGGCAGGCAGAGAGGGAAAGGGAAGCAGGCTCCTCTCTGAGCAGAGAGCCCGACGAGGGGCTCCATTCCGGGACCCTGAGATCATGACCTGAGTCGAAGGCAGAGACTTTAACCCACTGAGCCACCCAGGTGCCCCGGGCATTTATTATTTTAAAACCCAAATAACACCTGTTCTTTCAAGAAATTCTCCTCTGGCCAGGTGGCTCTTGTTGTTAGTTGACTACAACTGAGTCCCACCTGGCTGGCTAGAATGGACATATTCTATTGAGCTGAGCTAATCAGAGCCTGTTGAGACAGACAAAGCTCGTGCTCTAAGAATTCTTCTCTTTGTCGGGCTGTAGTGATGTGAATGAGGTCTTCCCACAGAAGATTCCCTTGCTGGTAGAGAATGCAGTCTCAGAGAAAAGAGCCATCATGCTGACAGGAAAAAGATAAATGTAAAGAATCCTGACAGTGGTCAACCCCCAGATCTAGTCAGCCCTAATGCTAGCTCTGCACCAACCCTTCCTATGATTTGCTTACACGAGCTGATAAATTCCTCCTCTTTGTGTTGAAACTATTTCAAATTGGTTTTCTGTCTTCAAACAAAGCCTCATGACTAAGAGACCAACTACACACGTGTAGTCAAGTAATTGGGGAAAATACACACACACACACACACATACACACACACACACACACGCACACACACACACATAAAAACTTTACCAAGAAAAAGGAAGTAATTCTAAACTAAAAGTATCTAGGCAGCTGGACAGGAGAACTGAAATTTCAAACAAAAGTAAATGTTTCTCCTTAAATGTGGTGTGCCATGATTATATCGCACTACTTTTGTAAGTGGGTTAAAAATGATAGTTAGCAGACCAATAAGGGCATATTAGTAATCCCAGGTGCCAAAATGAACACTAGAGGAAGAATCCCCATGTGGCTGGCATGGTGGCAACGGGAAAAGATTTATGCTTCCTCTAGAGGCTGATCATATTCATGCTTATTTCCTCTTCACTTGAAGTATCCACTGAAGGTTTGGCAGCTGCTTCTGAACTAACAGAACCTAATAAATTTCTTTCCCAAGCCTCTTTTGGAGTTAGATGGCAAATTCCCTTTGGAATCATCTCTTGAGTGAGATATTCCTATGAACAAGTAAAGGTCAAGCAGCCATTACTGTTACTCTTCTATGTGTACAACAGGCAGTAACATGACAGGAGTGAGAGAAGCACTGAAGATCCACAGAGCACAGACAAAGCCAAGTTAATCCAGGGGGCAGGAAAGGTAAGCTTTGGCCAAGGCCTGGATAAGACGGTCCACACTGAACCTGGAAAACACACTTAAATCCTTTCTCAGTACCCTGTCCTCTGGAGTGTAAACAATTAACAGAGTACTGATTCCCTCTACCCCTTTTTAATTGACTTATAATTAACATACAGTTTCCTATAAGTTTCAGGTATACAATACAATAATTTGAACATCTCTGTACATGACTCTGTGCTCATCAGAGTAAGTGCGCTATTAATCTCCTTTATCTATTTTACCCCTCCCCTGGCTACTCTGGCAACCACCAGTTTGTTCTATTTAAAAGTCTGGTTTTTTGTCTCTCTCTTTTCTCTTTGTTCATTTTGTCTTGTTTCTTAAATTCCACATATGAGTAGAATTGTATGGTATTTGTCTGTCTTTGACTAATTTATTTCATTTAGTGTATATCATCTAGGTCCATCCATATTATTCCAAATAGCAAGATCTTATTCTCTTTCATGAATGAGTAATATTTCATTTTTCGTGGAATGAGTAATTTTTCCATTTTATGTATACATATAGATATGGTGTATATGTATTGTGTATATATATCTAAGGATACACACACACACATATACTACATCTTCTTTATGCATTCATCTATGGATGGACACTTTGATTGCATCCATATTTTGGTTATTATAAACAATGTTACAATAAATAGGGGTGCATATATCTTTAAAAGTTAGTGTTTTTGTTTCTTGGGTAAATACCCAGTAGTGGAATTACTGGATGACAAAGCACTGATTTTAACTAGCCTCTAATTCTTTGAAACTCTTTGTGACAATAGGAAATAATTTTACTTCTCTCAGCCCCTATTTCTCCTGAATTAAAAAATGGCTCATCAATATCATACAATATCTACTATTCTTAGCTTTGTTATTTGTTGCATGTAAATTAAGTAACCTTTTACTTTAAAAAAATTATGACAAGTTACAGAGAAATCTGATCAGTATTCAGGCACCTTTAACTTCAAATCAATTATTAGTCATGACCTACAGCACTAAATTATCCTAGGAATCTCCTACATTTCCAAACAATTCCAAAAGACATGATAAATTAAATAATTCCTTAGCATCCAGGTAGCAAACCTTTAGTAAAATACAGTCACTTCAACCACTCTATAGCTGAGTATTCTCTGACAGCATTTTCAACATCCACAGTACACAAATTATAATGGCCCTGAGTGACTGAAATTTAACATTTAGTGAGCAAGTACAATGGGCCAGGTACTAAGCTATGGTGTCTCCAGCAATAAAAATAACAACCGGTGTCCTTGTAAGAAGATGGCCATGGATATGGAGACATGCAACAAGAACATAGATGACAATGAAGACAGAGAGTGGAGGGATGTAGCCACAAATGAAGAAAGGCCAAAGACTGCCAGCAAACTACTGAAAGCAGAAAGATGCAAAGGAGGATTTCCTTACAGAGGAAAAGGGCCCAGCTGACACCTTGATTTCAGACTTCCAGCCTCCAGAACTATGAGAAAATACATTTCCTTGTTTTGAAACTACCTTAGTTTGTGGTACTTTGTTATAGAATCTTTAAAAAACTAATGTAATGACTAACTTCTATGCCTTTAGCCTGCCATGTTTTGTTACCACATCAGCTTGAAGTCTTCCTAATAAAATGATAAAAGAAACAGTAAATTACATGCAAAATAGATATAATTTTTCAATTTTATTAAACTCTAATTATATAAAGATCCACATAAGACAGATTTTTTTTTTTTAATCAGAGTTCCCAGTCTCTGCCTCAGCTGTGGTAAACATAATTTTTGTAGTTATTTTTAAGTATTTTATAAAACAGCCTTTTAAATTATGGGAATAGCCAACATCTATGCTGAAGCAATTTTCATCTTTAAAAAGGGATTCACTGTATTTTGTGGGAGGCTGTGTGACTGTTTTATTCAAATTACCACACTCTAAGAACTCATTTGGAAGAAACAGACAAATGGTAGAAAGGACAAAAAGGACAAGTCACAAAACATGACCCTATGCAGCCAACAATTTACTAGACCACAACATGGATTTTGTTGCAAAGGACAGAACTGGTAGAAAGAATACAGAGTCGGAGGAGAGAGAAAAGATACAGTGAGGATATCCTGTCTTGGAAGTGACAGAGAAAGAAATGAGCAGGCAAGGAAAAGCAGATTCAGGTGAGCAGAGGAAAAAAAATGAGCTCGAGAGAGAAGCGTGTGGAGAACCTGGAGGGAGATGGGGAGGAGAGGCTAGGGGGAGAAAAAGAGAGACAGGAGAAGAGAGATGAGATAGGAGGGGCAGTAAAGGAGAAAAAACATTTGGGATATGTGAAGGTGTGACATGTTTTGTCTTTCTGTTATTGATATGCAGGGCAGACATTTTCTTCTAGGGTCCTAGTGCCAGCTCCCACATTCCATGGCGCCTTCTCATAATGATAAGCATCCAGTCAAAAATCCAAAGGAGGAAAATACTCTTATAAAGTATTTTTTTAATCCTGGCAAAGTCTGTTCTCTGAAACAAAAGAGCAGTGTATATCCCCATCACATTGTTGAAGAGCCCCTTTTAAGAGCCGCCCCATCACATGCAATACTTGATCACCATCAAAGCCCAAGTTTTCTAGTGCCAAGAGCCAAGTGTGCTGTGGTTTGATCTTTGAGAAATATTTCTGGATAGTAAAGATCAAGGGCCATAAATATGGAGGCACATCTTGTCACCATTCTGTTTGTGCTGTTGGAATATGATATTTATTAGGAGCAGGGCTTTCCCAGTAAAAGGCTTAATTACTACAGCCCATAGTACAAAAGTAGCATTTTTAATGTATCATATTTAATTTACAAATATATATAATTTTAAATGTATTCATTATGTATCATAAATATATTATATATCTATATAAATTAAAAATTACATGAAAAGCCTCAGGGTTCAAAGTAAAATTATCCTTTAGTAAATTCAAACCAGGAAAAACATCCTGAAAAAGCAAAAGGAAAGTCGGCAGCATTAAAGTTGCAAATCTCAAAGCAGGTTTTTATTTGCTGTAAGAATAAACATGCTGTCAGGTTAAAGCAGATGAGCATTTCCAAATACCTGGATAAAGAAAGAGTGTCTCAAAGAGAAAGTGTCCTTTGGGTACTGGTTCAACTTTCAGCACTAGAAAATGTTTCTATATTTAATATACTGATAAATGTCTCCTCTTTCTGCAACACATTGCATATGTTTTTAAATGTATGCACATGTCTTTTTATAATCAAGACATCCCTTTTTTCTTATGCTTCATTTTTTTAATTCAATTAAGCAATACCCAATTAAAACATACAGATGAAAGCAAACACTAGGAAGTAGAATATGATAAATGATAAGATCAGTCGTGTAGCTGGGATTCTCTAAAACTTCAGGCAATGTGGTGATCACTCATTGCAGGGACAGACTGGAGGAAGGCTTCAAGGAAGGACAGGACAGGAGCCAGGGCTGACCAGACTCACACACAGAGAGGGGAGAGAATTCCAGACAGGGAAGGGCCCAGAGATAGGAGGAATGATTCTTGGAACGTGGGAAGAGGACAGTGGAAAGACCAGCCTGTGGGGAAGAACACAGAGAAGTAAGGTTCACTAGGTCAGTTATGACCGGAAAGTCCCAGCAAGAAGTGGCCAGTGTAGACTCTCGTGGGGAGAAGAAAGATAGGAAGAAAACAGTGGTTTACTGAACTGGCACCAATATGATAAATAAACTTAATTACAGCAAAAGCTAAAGGCAGATAAATTACATTGTTGTACAAAATGCAACAATCCAGGCATCAGATGGCAAGGGCCTGGGGAAGGGTGAAAGCAGCAAGAATGGAAGGAAGGAGTATTATGAAAGATGAATGCTCGGAGCTTGGAGACAGGATGCTGGAGCTTTATCTGTAGAATCTACATTGTGCTTCTCTTTTGGCTGGTGGTGACCAAGCATTTCTAAGCCTTTAACCTTAGGTCAAATGCTTAGGAGTCAGGCAGAGAAACACTCTTCCCCACCCTCCCACCCCACTTTATTGAGGTAAAATTGGCAAATACAACTGTGAGATACAGAAAGTGTACATCACAGAAAAATAATCTTTGTTTTTTTTTTAAAGATTTTATTTATTTATTTATTTGAGAGAGTGAGAGAGAGAGAACGAGCCTGAGAAGTGGGAGAGTCAGAGGGAGAAGCAGACTCCCTGCCGAGCAAGGAGCCCGATGTGGGACTCGATCCCAGGACTCCAGGATCATGACCCGAGCCAAAGGCAGTCACTTAACCAACTGAGCCACCCAGGCGTCCCGAAAAATAATCTTTGAAAGCTTATAATTTCAGAATAGAAGACCACTCCTGCCACCTTCAAAATAAATCATTCATTTCTGCAAATCTCTCTTTTTTGAAGATTTTATTTATTTATTTGACAGACAGAGATTACAAGTAGGCAGGCAGGCAGGCCTCATGTAAAGGAAGCAGGCTCCCCACCGAGCAGAGAGCCCAAGGCTCCCAGGCTCCCAGCCACCCAGGCTCCCCTGCAAATCTCTCTCTTAAGACAGTATGTCTTTTTCAAAAGTGAGCATTTTTAATGCATTTTCTTTATTGGTAGCCTTGCCCTTGTTGCCCCCAAATTATTTTCTTTGGGTATATTTGGTTCAGGATTTCAGGAAAGATATTTTATATTTTCCCTATCTTTGCATAACAGGAACCACATGAGCAATGCGAGGGTATATATAATTGAGATATGCTTTCTATACAATGGGAAACTCAATCTTGAGGCCATATATCTGGAAACTTCAAAAAGCTGAATCAGGAGTGCCTAGGTGGCTCAGTGGGTTAAGCCTCTGCCTTCAGCTCAGGTCATGATCCCAGGGTCCTGGGATCGAGCCCCACATCAGGCTCTCTGCTCAGCAGGGAGTCTGCTTCCCCCTCTCTCTGCCTGCCTCTCTGCCTACTTGTGATTGATCTCAATCTCTCTCTCTCTCTCTCTCTCTCTGTCAAATAAATAAAAAAAGTTGAATCAATCTGGGACACCTGGGTGGCTCAGTTGGTTAAGCATCTGCCTTTGGCTTAGGTCATGATCTCAGGGTCAAGTCCCACATCAAGCCCCACACTGAGCTCCTTGCTTGGCGGAGAGCCTGCTTCTCCCTCTCCTTCCCTTTTGTGCTCTATCTCTCACTCTATCTCAGATAAACAAAATCTTTTTTAAAAAATCTGAATCAAAATATTAAAAATAGAGCTTCCCTATGACCCTGCAATTGCACTACTGGGTATTTACCCCAAAGATACAGATGTAGTGAAAAGAAGGGCCATCTGTACCCCAATGTTTATAGCAGCAATGGCCACAGTCGCCAAACTGTGGAAAGAACCAAGATGCCCTTCAACGGACGAATGGATAAGGAAGATGTGGTCCATACACACTACGGAGTATTATGCCTCCATCAGAAAGGACGAATACCCAACTTTTGTAGCAACATGGACGGGACTGGAAGAGATTATGCTGAGTGAAATAAGTCAAGCAGAGAGAGTCAATTATCATATGGTTTCACTTATTTGTGGAGCATAACAAATAGCATGGAGGACAAGGGGAGATGGAGAGGAGAAGGCAGTTGAGGGAAATTGGAAGGAGAGGTGAACCATGAGAGACTATGGACTCTGAGAAACAACCTGAGGGTTTTGAAGGGGTGTGGGGTGGGAGGTTGGGGGAACCAGGTGGTGGCTATTAGAGCGGGCACGGATTGCATGGAGCACTGGGTGCGGTGCAAAAACAATGAATACTGCTACGCTGAAAAGAAATAAAAAATTTTTAAAAAATCTGAATCAATTCTAATGACCAAAGAATACTTTTTAAAAGTTTTTTTAATTAAAAAAGAAATGTCTTTTACTGGCACTGAAAAGGCAAAAGACTTATGGACTTTATTCATAAGCAAAGATGCCAAGCTTCTCCTCAAAGTTTAACCAGAGTTTAGATACTTTTCTAGTAAGAGGGCTACCCGTATTTCCAAGCAGGTGGAAAACAGAAATAGAACAAGGGGCAAGACCAGGGACCTCTCATTCATTCTTTGGCTCATTTATTAAACAACTATTTGTCGAATATCCATTTATACACAATGTGACAATTGCAAAGATGAATAAGAACCTGTCTCTGGGTGAATAATAGTGAAGTCTGCGTTTTAATAGTCATTACAGTTTATCAAGTCCTTTATCTTAATGTGTGAAGATCTTCTCCTTGGAAGAAGTTAGGAACCACTTCTATTTTTTAGTTCAGAAAGTAGAAACATAAAAGTCTTCCTCAACCCATATCTCTAAATGCTTATACCCACCACTGTTTCTTGGGTTATTCTCTCTGTTCCATGAGAATGCTCTCATTTATTCATTCAGATATTGATGATATTCATAAATATAACTGAATACCTATCATGTGTCAGCCACCAGAGGCTTTGGGACAGAGAAGGTAAAAGAAACAGAATCATTGTCCTCAAGGAGTTCATATCCCACTGAGTAAAAAGGCAAGTAAGCAATTATAGGGAAGTGATCAATGACCCAAAAGAAAGCTCAGTATGTCAATGTGCAAATCTCTGGGAGCTCCCTCTCCCAGGGTCACACAAATCCAACCATCCAATTTCAAGACCCATCCTCACTGCATAGCCTTCACTTTACAAAACCTCAGTTCATATTTGTTTGGTTTTCCCCTAAATTTCCAAACACTTAGAATCTACAATTTAGTCCTTTATTATATATGTCCTTTTTTATTATCATGTTATGCTAGTCACCATACGGTACGTCATTAGTTTTTGATGTAGTGTTCCAAGATTCATTGTTTACGTATAATACCCAGTGCTCCATGCAATATACATCCCTTTATATCTCCAATTTTTATTTAGTTTTTTAAAGATATATTTATTTATTTTAGAGAAAGAGTATGAGTGGGTTGAGGGGTAAAGGGAGAGAAAGGGAATCTTAAGTAGACTCTCCACTGAGTGTGGAGCCTGATGGGCTCAATCCCAGGACCCCAAGATCATGAGCTGAGCTGAAATCAAGAAGTCAGATGCTTAACTGACTGAACCACCCAAGCACCCCTATACCTCCAGTTTTTAAAATGTGTTTCCCACCTATTATACCAGATTTCTAAGTTCCACATGCAGAAGAATGAAGTCCTATGGGCTCCTATATTGCTCTCTGAGGCCATAAGCATTCCATAGCTGAACTGATGATTCATAAATATTCATTACTTGATTTATATGTATCATGTGATATAATTGAAATGGTATATTTTGCTTAGCTCATCTTGATGAAGACAAATTTCTTTAAAAGTTGTGGCTCAGTGGGTTAAGCATCTGCCTTTCACTCAGGTCATGGTCTCAGGGTCCTGGGATCAAACCCCACATCCGGCTCTCTGCTCAGTGGGGAGTCTGCTTCCTCCTCTCTCTCTCTCTGCCTCTCTGCCTACTTGTAATCTCTCTGTCAAATAAATAAATAAAATCTTTAAAAGTTGTGGGAAGGAAATCTGAGATAAAATGAAATAGATTTTGGTAAACATTTATTCTATCCTCACCCTATATATTTCTAGTTGTTTCAATTAGTTGATACCTATTAGATTGGCATGAACTCCCATTTGGTTATTAATCTGTATTCTTTTTTTTCCCCCTTAGATTGATTGATTGATTGATTGATTTATGTATATCTGTATGTATGTATGTTACACACAGAGAGAGTGTGTGGTGCATGCATGTGTGCACCAGGGAAGGGGCAGAGAGAACATCCTCAAGCAGACTCCATGTGGGGAGCCCAGGGATCCCAGGACCCTGAGATCATGACCTAAGCCAAAAGAACCTAATGGACAAAGCCACCCAGGTATGCTAGTTACCAATCTGTATTCTTAGTAATAGGGCAGTCATGTCTAAGGACATATAATTAATTACTGTCATCACCCAATATACATTTATTCTCAATTGGAATCATGGTTAAATTTAACACCATGGACCACTAGACTTCTCAGTACCCAATACCATGGAAATATGGGGCTGTCATAAACATCTGAATCAGTGCTGTCCTACAGAAATACAATGAAAGCCATGTATAAAATTTTCTACTATCTACATTGCAAAAGTAAAAAGAAACAGGTGACATTGATTTTAATTATGTCTTTAAACCCAATGTATCCAAAAATGAACAACTTCAGCCTACAAACAACATTAAAAATATTAGTGAGATATTTTACATTCTTTTTACTAAGTCTTAAAAACCCAGTGTGTTTTTTATGCTTACAGCACATCTCAATTTGGAGGCTCAATTTTTATCAGAAACACTTGATTGATATTAGGAATTAAGTTTAAAATTTATGGTTCAAAAAGATTTCTAGAAACCTAGTTATTCCCCCAAAATAGTTTAAATTATTTTTAATAATTACAAAGAGATATTTTGAAACTTATCTATAAGTTAAATAAAATCAGAAACAAATTGAAAACTCAGTTTCTCATTGGACTTGCACCATGGCAAATGCTCAGTATCTTGGCTACCATAGTAAGGAGCACAGACCTGGACCAGTCTCTATCCACATTTTTTCTTCAGCAACAATATAAGACATAGGTTTCTTTGTCTTATTTTGGTTTGTACTTTGTTGTTCAATGGGACTCCCTGAAGAGGTGATCATGAGAGACGGTCATAGCAGCTAATGTGAGGGAAGGGCCACGCCCCGGGTCCAGTCAAGGGTGAAAGCTAAGTGGGAGCTCTCTTTAACTGGAACCCTCGAGAATGTACCTTAACTTTTCGTGGTTCCACATATGACCTTGAGTCATCACTATCACCAGGAGGAAAAGAAGAAATGAAAGAGTGATAAAGGCTTTCTAGACTTTCAGGTGTTTCTCTGCCACATAAAAGCCATGTGACCTCTTTGAGGTCTTTTTCATTTTTTTAGAATGTATGTAAGTGCCTATTAGTTATACATGTCTGAATTTTTTTTCATAAAAGAACCATAGTCAGAGGTAAACATTTTAATAAATATTTTAAAACTTTCATGTACACAGACTCATATGAGATATTTGTTAGAAGGTAGATTCCAGGACCTTATTTCTAAAGATTCTAATTTTTCCCTAGGTTTTAGAGGAGAAAGACTCTCTTTGCTCTTTTCATTCCCTTATGGCCCGGATAGTGCATCAGGACTATGGATTTCTCCTCTTGGGGAAGTGGACTCTCACTCCCTTAATGGTTCAGCACAAGGCTCATCCCAGAAACATGGCACAGAGTCACTCTGTTCTAAAGTGCTCTTCCTTTTCCCATTAGTAAAACTGAAAAACTCAGAATACCAAAGTAAGCAGGTCATAGAGAAAATAACAAAACAACCCATTTGGCTGTTTTCTGTCTAGTGTGGGGTTAAAGGAGCAAGGTTGTGTCTGCAAAACTTGAGTGAGACCTGGCCCGGATCACTAGGGTACACATCACATGGAAATCTAGTCTGGAAAGCCAACCCAGGTATTCAAGGTGGCCATTATTTTACCATGTCCTTGGTTCCCCTGTAGTAGGGGTCTGGATGAGATTCAAAATGTTAGTCACCTTTGACACATTAACACTGATTCTTTGCAAACAAGTATTTTGTTTCCTCACAAAAATCTTCTTGTTCCTGTCACCAAAGAAAAGAAAACAAACTATTAGCCTGCCTCATGGCTTATGCATTTATTTTACTTGGATAAAAGGAATGCACACTTTTCATTAACCAACTTAAGAGGAAAAGGAACTCAACCATAACTTCTTCTTGTTTAGATTAGAAATTAAAAAGATGGAATAGGGATTGGAATGCTGGGGGAGACCCAAGTGTATGGCAAAGCTACGATGTGTGCAGTGACTGCTCCAACAGTATAACTAAAAAACTGGGGACACGGTGTTGCGTTTCTTAATTTGGCATAGTGGAACTGCTTTTGTAAATATATATTTTTACTGCTGACAATGAATAGCAGTAGGCAACAATGCATTTTGCATGTATATAATTATTTCAAAATGACTTCTCTCCTCCAATTAGTCTTTAAAAAATCTCTGAGAAGTAAATGTTCTTTTCCAGGATTTAATACCCACAGAAGTCATTTCTCCAAAGTTGCTCTTATGACTGACAGAGCTGAGGCATGAAACTGTATTTTTAGGCTTCACAAAAGCACATGATTTAATACCCTGATCGGGCTATTCAGAAATGGATGGGGCAGAACGAGAGGTCATCACTAACATCCATGACTAATAAGCTCAGCGGGGTAGGGTCTTTCCAATCTCCTCTCTAACCTCCTTCCATTCATTAGTCACCAAGTTTAGTTCTTTCAACCCTTTCATATGTCTTCACTCCTTTCCTTCTTTTTAATCAAGAATGTCCAAATTCATCCTAAACTCCTGGGCATTCACCAAAATTCTCCTAATATTGTCATCACAGCATTATTTCTCTGCACATGGGTTTACCTCCGCCTGAGAGGACTTCCTTCCCTGTCCACTTCTGAACTTTAGAAAATGACTTCATTCCTTCTTTTTCCATCCATAAATCTCATGTTCATCCCTTTCTGTTTTGTAGGTTAGACTTTTCCCAGAAAGAATAAACTTCCACCAAAGACACAGGGTAATATCAATTTTCCTAAAGGCCTTCAACTTGTGACAAAAATATGGGAGCTAATGTCTATAGCTAGGAGTCTGCAAAACTCACAGAAAAATGTGATGAACCATGGAGCACCTAAGGCTGTGCTTGTTTATTATTACAACTGAATAGACCCTGGAGCTGAGGTATGCTTGCCTTCACATTGTGGTGTGCCATTTTTATTTATCTGTTGTTGACCTTGAAACCTGTCTAATATGACATGACATATGCTTATGGTCAAAAGGTGATGAACAAATCATGCAAAAGATTACAATCTTCTCAAAAGCCAGAGGGGAGATAGATTTCTTCAAGGAAGGAGTCCTTTACTTTAGGTTATGAAAAGTAAACAAATAAACATTCCCACCATACCAAGGATTCCCATGCACAAATCAACAGTGGTTGTGATGGTCTTATTTCTGCTGCTTGGTGGCCCTGTCACTGGTGATTTGCACAAGCTGGTCTTGTTTTTCATCTGCTAAGCCAGCAAGGCACATGCAACCAAAAGCCTTCTAAATTCCTGCAGAGGAGGGTGATGATACCATATTAATGACTCTCTTATTTACCCACAGTAAATAAACACCTGTGGTCTCTTCCTTTTCATGGCTCCCAGTAACTTTCAACATGCACCCTCCATTAGGCAAGAAGTTACAAAAATGCTGGCATCTGTATAGAAGAAAACAGAACTTTGTAACCACTAAGTGTGACTAATGGTGGAAAATGCATTCACTAAAGAAAGAGTTCACTCTATTTAAAATAAAAGATTAGAATCTCACGACAAGAATAATAGTAATCTAACTACTTCATACATTCCCCAGGGTTTAGAAGCTACCAAATCAAAATGAGATGCAAACATATATAAAATAAGCAGTACTATTAAAGGATTAAAATTGTCTTTCTCCAGCCAAGAGAAATAATGCTGACATTCACCACTTACAGCTAAGGACAGAAACCTGAGCACTGAGTCACTATCATAGCTCTATCTGAGCATGAGAAATGCTTGTAAAACCTATCACATTATGGGGCACTAAATTCAGACACACTATTAAAAATCGACATTCTGGGGCACCTGGGTGGCTCAGTGGGTTAAAGCCTCTGCCTTCGGCTCAGGTCATGATCCCAGCCAGGGTTTTGGGATCATTGGGCTCTCTGCTCAGCAGGGAGCCTGCTTCCTCCTCTCTCTCTGCCTGCTTCTCTGCCTACTTGTGATCTCTGTCAAATAAATAAATAAAATCTTTTTAAAAAATCGACATTCTAATAAAAGTCAATTTGCCTTCATATCTGATCATTCTAGATTAATAAGTACTCAGCTACTACTTGATTTGGGCTATTTCTCTTTTTTAGCATCTCCTATCAACCCCTCCATCCTTTCTAGCTCCCTTTCCTCTTCACTGAAACCCAGAAACAAAGCAGGGAAAGAGACTGTGATACCCTACAGTTTACAGGCCTCATCTTCTGGAGAGACAAAATGGCTTGTCAGGTGCAGTGCCTATTTTTGGCTTAGGTCTCTCCTTATCCTGAGGCTTCTCATGAAATTTCCTTATTATACTCAGAAAAACCTGGGGGGAAAAGGCTGTTTTCTATTATTTTGTTTCATTTGTGAGAGACTTAGATCAATATGGAAGATATTTGGAAATAAAAAGTAATCTTGTATCATTTATTTTTTTCCCTTAAGTTTCTATTTTCATTCCAGTATAGTTAACATACAGTGTTATATACGTTTCAGTTGTATAACGTAGTGATTCAACACTTCCTTTCAATACTCAGTACTCATCACCAGTGCCCTCCTTAATCCCCATCACCTATTTTACTCATCCCCCCACCCACTTCCCTTCTGGGAACCACCAGTTTGTTACAGTTAAGAATCTGTTTCTTGGATTGCCTCTCTCTTTTCTTTCCTTTGAAGCAAGAGGAAAGGGCTGTTGATGTGGGGCTGTCATCTGCTCCCCACAATGTCAAACGCACTAGAACTCGTAGTGTGAGATAGCTGAAACTTCTAAGGGAACTTTAAGGTTCATTCTTGTGAAATGGCCTTAGGGACACCCAGAGGTGTTGAAGGCTGCCATCACAAGACAAAGTCCTTGGTCTGCTAGTTGGCAATGTACTCTGGCCAGGGTCTTCCTTGAACCAAGAAGCAAGCGTAAAGTCATAGCCAAAGTGCAGATGAAAACCAGTGCTTCCAAGACCCCAGTAAGTACCTAACTCACTCAGAATTCCTCTCGGGACTCTTGCCCACCACCACTGCTCTCGCCAGTCTGGTTTCCACACAGCCATGTGGGTGTGAACAGATTCCAGGAGTCCTGGTGATCTCTAGATAACATCTGAACTGAAATAGAGCCTGGTTGACTTATCAATATTAAATGAGTAAAAAAGTCACAGACCAGTAAGTGGCAGTTAATAGCAGAAGAGATGGGTTTCCATTTCTTTTTTTGTGCCATAATTTATGAATCTGATACTTATAGTTAAACAGGAAAAAAAAATAGAAGAAATGAGAGAGAACAAACCTGTTTTTTCCTAAAGCTTCACTTTAAATGGAAGAAATGTACCATACTAACCATCAATAAACTAAAAAATAAACAATTGTAATCCAAAAAGTCATTAATTATGAGAACATTATGAACTTAAAATTAGTCTAAGAAAGCATTGTTTTATGTGATAAAGCACAAGACATTTAATATCATGCCCAATTTAGTCAAAACCTTGAAGAGAATAAAGCAAGGATAATAGGATAATTGATCAACCCAGAATACCAAGTCTTGTACCAAATCTTATAAATACCACTCATAAATGAAAAAATAAAAGTCAACCATGCTTGAATATCAGAAGAGTATTAAAATAAACAAATCTATTAACAAAAGGTAAACTGTAGTCTGCAGAAAGAAGCATTTGGGTTGGACTAAAAGCATAAAGATTAAAATATCTGAGACTCCAAATTCTATCAGATGGTCTCTATGGGGAAGAATTCATTAATAAGTTACACAGTAATGAAGAATTTTATACTATCACATCACACGAGTTTCATTTTGAAAAAAAAAAATTGTTTTCAAATAAGCTGTGGACTCCTAGTTAGTGGCCCCCTATTTACCATAAACAGATTGCTACACCCAGACCACAGGGGTAAGGGTACTATTGGAAGAGGAGTTGGGCTGCCAGGTTAATAACTTCCCCAAAACTGCCAAACAGACATCCTATGGCTGAATTGTTTACTATAGTTCTTAATAAAGTCAAAAAATAATAGTGCTTCCCTGCCTCTGATTAAAATCACCCACGGCACCGAATTCAGTCTTTCAGAAAGCAGGCAGATGGAGGGATTCCTATGTGAATGCATTCCTAAGAGAGTTCTCTGGAAACTTCTCAATGGCATAACAGAAAGCCGCAAGGTGAAGGAACTACCAACTCAAGAAAAACCAGCTAATACCTTTGTTCCAACTCAAAACTCAGATTTAAGATAAAAATTTAACTTGGTCCATTGGAAGTAAGTTACCAGGGGCCATTGCTGCCTGTCCCCAAGTCTGTAAACACAGTCCTAATTATTCTGGTTACCATTTATGGGCCAACACCGGTATCGGGAATCAATCTCCAATCCCTTAAGCAGTCTGTTCCCTGACAACCTTGACGAACAGCAGCACCAGCTCTAACTCAGCACGCCCCAGACTCCTAGGAAACATCACCAGCAGTTCCAATCCGTTCCACCTTAATCTCACATGTGTATTTACTTATTCTCTGTCTCTTTACACCTACCCTCCCTCCCCGCCCCTTCCAGGCTCATGGTAATACGACCTTTACATATCATTCACTCTTTCTGAATTAGGTTAGCATTTCACATTAATAATACAGCTCATTAATGATACCTTGCACTAATTGCTTGGCATTTCCACCAAATAGTTCAATATAATTTTGTTTTATTTAGTGGCTCTAAGACATTAACAAAAGCTTTATTCCATCAAACAAACAGAAAACAGCAGTAAAAAGTATGCCACTATTATTATTGTCATGCATTTGTTCAGAGGGTTCTTTGCGAAACAAATAAGAACTATCCCTAGCCACTAATGTGCTATTCTTGCTTGAAAATAAATATATTAGAAGCAAAGTCCCAGATGTAATACCACAGAGCCTCATGCAAAGGGGTGAAGGAAGTCCAAGCATTTAGTGCATTCTCTCTTTTGAGATACAGCAGTAACCCCCACTTCTCTGAGATGGCATCCTACACTCTTTAAAACTGCCTGCAAAGCTGCATGAGGAGGCGGGCATTGGTACCCCACGGCTCAGTGGCACGAAGATCTCACCTGCTCCCACTGAAAAGACCATCTCAACCAGCTGAGCCAAGGGCTACCCAGCCAGCTTGCTCTATTTGTCCTCCCCTGTTTCCGAAGGAGTCCTTCAGAGCCTTCAAGCCCTGGTCACAGACTCATGTCAGGGAAGCTAAGGATACTCCCTGGAATGTTCCATAAATTAAACAGTAGAGGATGGGACCGCAAACAGAGAGATAATAAAAGCAAGGCACAGAAAGAAGGCTCCCTGTTTCTCCACTTTAAACAGAAGTTGCCCTGAGCTGAAGCCTCTTCTCCAGCTCCCCCATCCCATTTTCTCACCTTCTGTGATTATCTGACTCAGTAAGGCAGCACTTAAAGAGATTAACCAGGTTTTTGTTAATTCTTGGTTTTGTTTGCTGCATGAAATCCTTTATTTAATATCATCAGGCTTACTTATGTCATCGTTCCTCAAAAATATGAACAGCATAATGTAAGAGAAGAATGTGCAACTGTAGTGTGGTTTGAGGACTGAATCAAATGAGACTCTAACGTGTGTTGAGAACATTCATATTAAGTGGGTTCAATGTAATTAATATCATCACAAAGAATTAGTTTTAAAATGTAACTAAAACCAGAAAATATTATAAGTTACACCTTGATTTTAACATGGTATATTTTCCAGCCACCTTTAGGGGTGAATGTGGGCTCACTAAAAATGTTTTTTAAAATTGGAATTATGTATTCACTTGTTCTTTTCTCAGCCACAATTCCACACCTGAACAACTGAACACCAAAAATCATGAGTGACTCTTTTCTCAATTTTGCCAGATGTTATTTAACTAGTCCCTTTCTTCTTGCAGAACACAGGAAGTAGTTCATTATATGCATTGGTTGCCTTAGGCTAGCATTTGTAGCTAGTTGTCTCAGAGAAGGCAAGGTGAGGAGGGCCTCTGGGGAATAGGGCAGTGGGGTAGGGAAACTGGTCCCCAAAACCCAAGAGCCTCATCTGCCTTGTCCTGACTCTATAATCTTCTTCTTCTTTTTTTTTAATTTTATTTCTTTGACAGAGAGAGAGAGAACACAAGCAGGCAGAGGAGCAAGCAGAGGGAAAGGGAGAAGTAGGCTCCCCAATGAGCAAGGAGCCCGATGTGGGGCTCGATCCCAGGACAGTGGGACTGAGCTGAAGGCAGCCGCTTGACCAACTGAGCCTCCCAGGCATCCCTGACTCTATATTCTGGGAAAACCCCAAATCATCTACATCACTTTAAACTCATTTTCTATATCAAATTGAGGTAGAATGGTTATAGCCGTTTGCTAAGTGGGTTTTTGTTCTGATGTCCAAAAAATTCATTCCAAGGGGAATGTAGCATGTAACTTTTGTTAATCATGGAGGCCTAGCATGGATAATGAGCATGAAAGGTAACTGAAAAGTTTTTTTTTTTTTCAATTCTGTAATTTTAGCCTTCTCCTGAAATCTAATTTACCAAATTTATGGGAAAAGAAAAGTTACACATTTCAACTTCACTTCCCTTTCCCCCTTCTCCTATAGGTAGTAAGTCCCAGGTTGACAAAAGAAAGGAAAAGCAGGGGTTCCCTTTCACTCCTGGAAAATAATAGGTCGGCTTCGGTTTGCTCGACAACAGTTTTATCCATCCAACTCCTTCTCTATTCACAGTGTCTAAGAGCTGAAGATAAAGTATTAGTTTAAAAGTATACAGATCACATTAACAAACCAGGGACTTGACAAGTGCAAGAAGATTAAAAAGATGAATAATTTTAATAAACTGATCCTGTGACTTAAGGGATTCCAAAGCAAAGTTCACATCAAATTTGAAAACATTACCCAAGTTCTGGAGGTTGCCCTGGATGAGTCACTCTTGCTAAATGGATTCCATCCTTAACCTGCCCTAGAATATGGCGAGGCCAACCCAAGGACTGAAGAGGCCAGAGGGTGAGTAAGAAGAACTCGTGTCACACATCGTCATGTATAGAACTGTTAGGCAGGTGGTATTTCTCATCATGAAGAATCAGATCTATGCCTTTATTGCCTTCCTCAGAACATTTACTTGGACCCAAGAAATGTCTGCTTTTATTGAATGGAAACTTCTATAAGCCATTTCATTAAAAAATATGGTTGTCATGAGGAAACTAGCAACTTCATACTCAAAGCAACTATTCCTAGTATGTTTTCAAGTTATATTTGCACACCATACTAACAAAGCTGGGCTTTCTCACTGCTTTTCTTAGTGCATAGTCAATATATAGTGCAGGGAGCTGGAGACTATTCTCTCCCATGCATCATAAACACCAGTTGTCATCCAAGAATAGATATTGTTTGCATTTGTGGTACTGAACCCACAGAAAGTGTACAACTTCACTTCCAATTTCCCAGACGATTTCATAAAATAATGGAGTTAAAGATGAATCCTTTAACTTATTTGCTGGTTCCTGATGGGAATGTTCTTGCCATCCTGGGAGGAAAGCTTCTTTGTAGTGAGGGATTGACCCACACATTACAAGATGTGTGGCACTTTTGACCCCTCGCACTAAATACCAGTTCACCCCATTTTTGGGATGACTGAGAACACCCTCAGACATTCTCAAATGTCACCTGGTGAGTGGTATCACCTATGCCCTCAACCCCACAGCTGATGAAAACTAACTCCTTGGTATATGAAATGTGTCAAGGTCAAGGTCAAGCTAAATTTTGTCAAGTAATCAATCTGTAAGGCTTCCAGATCCTTACTCCTCCATAAAGTCAAACATATTTTTAAGCCCTGCCAATGTAGACACGTAGCCATATTCTTACCAAAATTGCTCAAAAGGAACACATGACTGTTTAGCAACAGAAACTTCTTCAGGGCTGGATCAACCTTAGAAAGTATTTATTACAAGCCCTTTATTCTATCGAGAAGGAGACTAAAGTCCAGAAAAACGACATGATTTGCCTGAGTTCACAGATGCTAATTACTACCAGAAGCAGGATCCAGCCCACAATCTCCTCCTTTTCTTCCACTTCCACTCCTCTCCAACCACAGAATGCAAAGCAGGACAGGATCTTTGGAAATACCTCTCAAGCTACTGTTAGACATGAGATTTCACCTGTGGTGAGCCAGAAAGGAAACTTTCATTTTTCCTGACACTTTTGTCCTGAAAAATATTTTCACACATCACTAAACTCTTAAAATGCTAATAGATACGCACTGAAAAGCTACTTTTTAAAAATCCAAGGGAAAACAATTTTTAAATGAATTTTTAAAAATCCAAAGGAATATTTGTTTTTTCAGAAACTTTTATTTATTTATTTCAGAATGAGAGCAAGAGGGAGAGACAGAGAGAGCACAAGCGGCAGGGAGGGTCAGAGGGCAAGGGAGAAGCCGGATCCCTACTGAGCAGGGAGCCCTATGCGGGGCTGGATCCCAGGACTCCTGGATCATGACCTGAGCCAAAGGCAGACACTTAACTGACTGAGCCACCCAGGAGCTCCCCCTCTTTTTTTTTTTTTATGTCAAAGTAAGTCCTCAAGTCTTTTCTAGTGAATTTGGATGCTGTGTCTTCAAAGAGTATATTTTTAAGTCTTAGAGCAAACACACCCTCTGACTGAAAACCAAATACAACAATAAAATTACATTAAACACCATAATGAATAAAGACCAGTCAACGCAATAGCATCCACTCTCTCTTAACAGTAATGTCATACAATACATAAATATCTTAAACAACTTCACTGTTTCCTTAGAGGGGGAAAATATTCCAGGATAAAAATTTATATCACTTTCATTTTTGCCAAAACGGTTTTTTTATCATCAGTATTAGTTTTACATTAAGGAGATTGTCAGTGTCTTCTCATTTGTGCTTTTCAAAATAAATATCTCCATTAGTAAAATGTTGAGTGCAGTTTTATGAGTTCTTAATTTAATTCCTAATTTTGTAGCTGTTAGGCATCTGGACTACTATCATTAAAACAGTTCAAACTGAACACAACCTAGATATTCAGGGCTCAGAGCTACTTACAAAGAATTTTAACTTTTAATCTTATAGAGCTAGAAGAAAGCACAGGATCTATGGGACTTACACACCTGTGCTGTGAGCAGGCAGCGTAGAAAAAATTGGGGAAACAGGTACAGAAAACAAGTCACACAGCACAAGCTGGCATTCTGTGGAAAATTTAAATTCTTAGTCAATATAATACAACATGTGCTCTTGACTAGTCTTAAATAATTTACATATAGCGTTATCTAATTTTTTCATGAATTCCAAATACCACTTTTGAATACATAATTGTCCTTAATCACCTGGAGGGCTTGTTAAAACATACATGAATGGGTGCAGGTGGGGCTCAATAATTTGCATTTCTAACAAGTTCCCGGTGAAACTGACACTACTGGTTCCTGGACCATACTTTGAAAAATGTTACTTTAAATGATTTTTTTAAATACCGTTTTTTGGAAAGTTAATAATCAGAAACATATATTTTTTTTCATTTTTACCCAATGTGTGAGATGTGCGTATACACAAAACGGACATTAAAACATATGATACAATTCTTCCTTTTACTATATATGACAAAACCTGATTTTTTTTCCCATTCCATTCCATCTTTTTCTATTCCTTTTATTTAAAAAGAATTTGATTTCATGAACACTGATCGATCAAGAACCCCTGCTTGAAAAGTACTGCTCAGAAGTCCCATGTTCATCATTTAATTTAATAATAATAACTGTTAACATGCATTGATATCAGTTGCCAGATACCTTTCCAGTCTCTTTACAAGCGTTTCCCACTCCATAAATTAAAAAACCATGATAACGTTTTGAAGTGGGTATTATTAAATGCCTGTATTCACAGAGAGGAAATCTGGTTCAAGAAGATTAACACAACTTGCCCAAGGTCACAAGGTTTGTGCACATCAGAGCCACATTGGAACAGAGGTCTAATTCTAGAGCATAATGACAAAGATTGTTGCCTTAGAGTGAGATGTTTCAGTTTTGAATCCCAGATCTACTACTTAGCTGTGTGAATTTGGTAAAAGTTATTAAGCCTCTCCAAGTTTCAGTTTTCCCATCTATAAAAGAGCGATAATAATAGGGCCTGCCCACATGGGAGCTGTGAGGATTAAAAGGGTTGATGACCCATGACAAGGGTTTGGCATAATTAAGCACACAGTAAGGCTTCAATAATTGTTATCTATTATTAGACAGACACCAAATGCTCAGTTGCCATACCATACACAGCCTCCCTTCCATTGGCGTCTAGTTCCCAGTGTTGTCTCTAGATTTGCTCTTTCTCTTATTTCCTTGCCTTCTGAGGATATCAGGTTATCCTATGACCTTACTATGTCCCTTCTCCCATTCATCCTTTCTGGCAGTTCCATCTGTTGTGTAGAAGTTCTCAGAACTCCTCAACCAGACAGTTCCTTGTGGCCTTTGCCTGTCTTTAGGAACCAAAAACCAATGCTCCACCATGGAATCTGCCAACTTGAACCTAAACCCAAAGATACAGAAAAGTTATTCCATGATGAAATTGTAACTTGTTACCAAAAGATGAAGTCATTAATCAGCAAATCACAATTGTGAGAAGGCGGAGGCCTTTTGTATACCCCATAGATGCCTTTATATAAAATCATCAACACTGCATTGACTATTTTATAGTAACAGGTAAACCATAATGGGATTTGGATACCAAATGAAACTCTGAAGGTGGTACTCATGTAGCTAAATTCTAGGTTTATGAAACATAGTGCAACAAGATAACATCAGGCTCTCTCGACTTCTCTGGCTCATCTTTTCTTGCTACCAAGTTCCTTCATATGAGACATTTTTAAACCATTGTATGGGAAACAATGATACAATCAAAGATGACCCCTAAAGAAGGATGGAGAAGTCCTTTTTGAGTCTTGCAAAGAGGAGTGAGATGCATTTCAACAATTCCTATAGTGAATGTCCTTCCTTGAGAAAGACTGGCTTGGGAATCACTTCCTTTGTTGCTCATTTCACTTTTGTGTGACCAGTAAGTACTACCACCAACTCAACTTTTCTCCCCTTCATAGTTGCTCCCTCCAGAAAAATCACCCTCTCCTGCTACATTTCAGCTTTCCTAAGTTGGGTCCCTAGCCCTCAGACCACTGACCACTTGCATCTTCCCCTTCCTCCACCTTCACCTCTTGGTCACAGAGTTCCTGAGGTATACGTTCCATATACGGGAATTAAGTCATGGGGACAGATAACTAAAACATCATGGATCATACCTTTTCTATTTACTTCTCACCAGAAAATTCTCTGATCAGGTTGATCACTACAGATTGATTCAGTTAATAGTCTGAGGTTTCTAGAGTCTCTTCTCTCATAGGACAACCTTCGTAGTGGTAACCAACCCCAGGGGTCCCAAATCAGCACAAGAATACTGTCACCTGAAAGAGCCATAAGAAATTTCCAAAGCCAGTTCATGGAGACCATGTTGAGACCAGGGTCTGTACTGTACATCAAACTTCTAAAACACACAGATTTTTATGACTTTAAAATTAATAAATGAAGAGAAGAAGACCAAGAGGGAGATAATATAGTAAAAATAGCCAGCTATCCAGACTTAGGCAGATATAGTTTTTGCTCTTGACTCTCTATCACTTCTAAGTTACCTTAGGTGAGTTTCTTTATCTCTCCAAGCCTAAACATTCTCATGTAATGGGAACAATAATGCCTGAATTAGAGAGAACAGATATTATTGCTGGAATTACTCATGACTTCTAACTACTTCAAGAATTACAAGTCATATATGTAAAAGAATCTTGTGGAGTACTTAGTAGGTACTTAATTAATTAGAGTGACTATCATTATGAGAGTCTGTGAGACTCAAAGAAAGAAAAAAAAAAAAAAACTTTCAAGACAAAATGACAGCTATTTTCATCCCGCCAGGAAACTTGAAAAATTACTTTGTTTTCTGAAAACTCAATGTGGTGGGCAGAAAAAAACCTGAATTATGGGCCTAAGTCTCAATTTACTGACAGATTTCATCTATAACAAAAAGAAAGTTTTCTGTTTCTCAGAAATATCCCCAAGGGAAAACTTGGTATTCATTTGTGATACATGTATTGAAAAAAATACCCATGTTTGATCTTAAATATCTATTTTCAAAATTATTCAGACATGACTCCTTAGTTTTTCAAGAAATGCAACATTTAGGGTGAGTTTATTTTATCCATCAGAGATTATAAAAACAGTATTCAAATGTTTCTAGGAACCACAAAAAAAAAAAAAAAACACCTGGAAAAATTGTTGGCTTAAAATACTAAACTGAAGTTACAAGATAGAGATTTATAAATATTTAACTACATGTCTAAAAAGAGTAAAAACTATTCAAAATGAAGGTAATTCAACCTATTTCCATAATGGATTTGAGTTAACTTAGTTAAAGGGTATGGAATGATAGGTGCATAAAAGGATGCGAACTGGTCATAAGAAGAACTTGACTAGGGGACAACTAAGCATCAGATTTAGCTCTGAGTTTCTTGAGTGACAGGCCAAACTGGGAAACATGGTGATTTCTTAGTCTCCCTTCTTCTAACAGAAGATACAAGTTAATCAGAAGAAGCACACTTTTTAAAGCAGTAAAAGCAAAAATGAATTTATGGAGATCTTCATGTAAGAAATATTGAAATATGTAACAAAAAATGTCATGATATATTCCACGCATCCTATCTCTTTTATGTTGACTCAGTAAAATCTAGGGCACTGCATTAGAGCACGGTTTGATGAAGACAACATAACAAAAATTTGTTGTCAGGTGAATGGGATAGGTAAGCTTCTGGTCATAGGATTTGATAAAAATGCATGGAAGATTTAGAAAACTGAGTAGACTCTTACTCTTAAATATCAGTGCTTGCTCTTCCACTCTTTCTAAGAGATGCTACATCAGGAACAATTTGAGTTTGGGGTTCCCCGCTGGTGACCAAAACACAAGCACGATGGTTCCTTGATTGAAAAATTATCTATATACCAAACGGTGGAAGCACACAAGTGCCAGAGCCATCACTGCTCTGAAAATGTAATGAAGCCCATTTGTATTTCAGTTCAAATGGAGAGCAATCCCCTTCTTTAGGTCAGGCAGCAGAAATAACCATAGAGTAAGACCAGTTTTTTTCCAGAAGAATCTTTGGGTTTGATCTAAGTGCCCAAATGAGATTAAAAGAAAATCCATATAGGAAAAAATCAGTAACATGAGAAAAGATGTCCCTCTGAATTTCCTCCTCTCCATCCACCTCCGCATTCTCCTTTAATTAAATCCAACTTCCTTCAAACACTAGCACTCAAGATAATTATTAAATATCCAAAATTAGTATTCCTATTTTGTTTGATTAATTAAAATGATTGCCCATCCACAGGCAGCAGAATCTCTAAATTTAACTCCATTATTACTCCTCATAGACAAACCCAGGACCTCCCACTGGGATTTGATAGATTACAGATTTTATAGTATAATATAAAAAACAATTGTGAAAAATGTGTATCCATTAGAACTATTTCTATTATCTTTAAACTCAAGTGTACCTTTTATTTTTTCAAAAGAAAAAGGTGATTCCATTTTTTGTTTTGCTTTGCTTTCACTTTATCATTTCAAAAGCACAAATTTCATCTATTATAGGAATTAAATAAACATGTGTGGGCTGGTCTAGAAAGCAAATTATATTTTGTAGCATTGTTACTTATGGGTGAAAATGAAATCTTGAGTCCAAATAGATATTTTTCAAATGGAACCCTTGGGGAAAAAACTCTATGCATAAATTGGAGTCCACCAGTACTTTATTCATTCATCACTTTGCTCATTTATTAAGAAAACATTAACACGTATCTACTATATGTTTCAGACACTGGACTGGACACAAGGATGCAGGTAGGTCCTCTACCACCAATATGACTGGTAAGGAACTCACTACATTTGGTTGGTGATAATATTTTAATAAAAATTTTTCAAAATAATTATTCAAAGTAAGTTCAAAGCACCATTGAAGCAGACAAGTTGAAATGATTTCTCTTTCCTGCATAGAATTGGGTAAATTCTCCCAGAGAAAGTTTCAGTTGAAGTGGATCACCAAGAATCAAGTGGGACTTTCCAGGCAAAAGGAATTCCTGGAGAATGTAAATCCATGAGCAAAAAATCAGAAGGGAGAACAATGAGGAGCCCTTGGGCAGAAAGAAGAAGCTAAAAAAGAAAGGCTTTGAAAAGCTTTTTGTCACTCTACTAAAGAGTTTAGAGTTACTGTTGTAGGATAATTGGGATCCCAGGATCCATCAAAGGTTTTAGAACAAGGGATTGATACAACTAGATCTGTCCTGTATAAAGATTAATTGTAGCAATGCCATGGTTGAGTGTAGATGCTGCTTAAAACACACATGTGCACAATAACCTCTGAAAACTGAACATTCCTTGAAACTCATCAGAACAATCCCCCCCCACTTCCAAATGTGCTTCTACTTAGCCACTGAAACCACCATCAACTTACAAAGTTTGTGATCGACTAGCAAAACAAGATGGGTGACCTTTTCAAGACTCAGTCTGAGGCTTGAACTCTTCACATGAAGAGCATTAACTTCATGGCAAAGTGGACGATTTACAATTTTATTTTTAAATACCCTTCTCCGTCTGAGAGAAATGTTAGTCCTTTAGCCATGGATTTAAGAGTAAACAAGCATTTTTGGATTTTAAATCTCAGTGGCTTTTTTTTTTTCCTCAGGAAAATGTGACCATTGTGGAATGGATGCCTTGTTATCATCAACCTCCTCCAAACCCAATTATGACTAACTGAGGGTCTATGCCTTCCATGGGCCTCCAAGCCAAGGTCTATCCACCTCCTCCATCTTGTTTTTCCGAAGCGCTCACCTTTACTGAAAATCGACACATAGCAGAAAGAAGCGATCAACATTACATAAGCTCAACTCACCAGGAAACAGCCCTTTACTACCAGCCAGAAAATACCATAGGAAAATAACTACAGGTAATAAGATGATCCTACAGCCCTCCGAGCACTGAAAACAGAAACAAAATGCATAGCCTGGATTTTGAAGCAATTCTCCTGGCTCTTAGCCCTACGAAACCAACCCGGACACTAATCGAGCCAGAAAGAAAACAGACTTGAATGGGCCAGAAGGTCACAACAAAACTACTAAGGCACTGTTGGTAAACACCAACTCGGCTTTGGCCAAGGCAGCAAAGTAATCAGACTCAAAACACTTATCACCACCTGTTGCACATTCCTTACCCTTCCTGCCCTTTCCCTTACCCCCCCCCCTCCATCCTAGAGAGTCCAAGATCACACAGTAAATAAAGCCCTGACCAGTAAAAATTCTCAGAGCTTTGGCCATTACTATACCAAGCGAAACGCGAAAGGATCTCACTGGAGATTTAAGTCCAGAACACTTTTTCTTTTATACTTTAAAGCTTATACTCTTGTCTGGAAGGGTACCCTGCTATTTCTCCTTCAGTGATTTTTTTTTTCTTGAGCACTTAGATTTTCTTCACTTACTATCAGGTTGTATTTTCAAAATGATTCAAATTCACCAGAATGCACAGCACAAAAGAATATTACTCAGAAACCATCAACCTCTCAATCCCAAATCCCTGAGATTAAGTAATATAACAAAATAATACAGTTGAAAGCCAAGAACAGAGTGAGTTTCAACAGCCTTTCAGATGTAGAAAAAAAAATTACCAATTCTCCTTTTTATCACGCTAGTTGTGTATTCCTTACACATAACTCAAACTAAATTCCAGATCTGAAAAATTTATAGTTTATCTCTTATTCCCACTTACAGGTCTTCCCCCTAAGAACATAGCTCCTTTAAGTGGAAAGAAAATTTTTTTTTCAAGTTTTGCCAATAATTCAGTCCCCCAAGATGTCTAAGGTGAATTCTCTGACAATTCAGTAATGGATCTAAAGAACAGATTCCTTGACTTCTTACCTAAAGATCAGGCACTCAAGAAAGACAAAAAAGGGAATTGTATTATTGGGCTCCCTTAGAAGTTGAAATGTCCCCAGAGAAGAGGAAGCATTAAGAAATTTAAAAAGGAGAGCGAGATCTTAACGAGTCTGATGTGGCTTTATACTTGTTTTCTGGTTTTTTCTAATGTATTAATTCTCTGTGTTTTATGATTCCCAGCTTAATACCAACTTCCATTCTTGCCCTTAAGGGTTGGTTTTGAGTTCTAATTAGAATCAGGGGACAGATTGTTTGTATTTAATCTGTCTGTCCATCTTCTTCTCAGTAATTGAGTAAAGCTCTTAACTGTACTGTAAATATCCCCAGATTTCAATTAATTTGTCTTCCTTAGTAGACACAGCAACACACATTGTTTTACTTATGCATAAGCAAACCCCTTACAACTTTTATATTTCAAATACCTAGCATGATTTATGTATTTCCTCTTTTTAGAAAGAGATGAAATGATGATGTCTTGCTAAGGTTAAAAAAAAAGAGAGTAACAAAAACTATGATGGAAACACAAGTAGTCTGGAGATTATCTTTTAATTCAAATGAATTAAATAGAAATAGACTACAAATAGGGAGTCTGGGTTCCCTATCACTAGTTGATATTGAAAACCTAATATCTCTAAGAAATATTACTCGATGAGTAATATCTCCCCTTCAATTTTGGGACTTATAAAAGAAATATAGTCCATGCTATATTTTTAATGACAACATATTACCTATTTATACTGAAGAGAGGATGGATAATGTCTTCAAAAAGTTATTATTTTTTTTTAATCTAAACAAAATCTTTTGGGTGGCTTAGAATTCACCAAAGATTCCCTATTATTTTACATTGGCACTAAAAGAGTTCATTATTAAAATCTACCTCTGTGTGCCTCTCATCTAGGAAACTCTCATAAGACACTAGCGGAAACAGAGGGAGGGGTGGGGTGGGGGGCTGGATGGAGAAGGAAGGATGGATAGTAAGGGAGCTGAACTGCACGATTTTTATTAATTCCATCTATGTTTACGGCCAGAAACACACACTACCAGCTTACGCCTTTTCTTCCTTTTAAAAATAAAAACATTGTTTTCCCAACATACACACAAGCGGGCGCGCGCACACACACACAAACACACACACACTCTGCACCAGCTCGGGATTTCGGGCGATCCCTCTTCGCCCCCAGCAGCATCCTTCCCTGTGTCAGGCAGCTGTGCCTGCAGCCCCCCGCACCCCCGGGTCACACCTCAGCCTCCCGCGGTGGCCCCGGAGCACACCCCCGCATAGCGTCACCTACCCTGCTCGGAGCACACGACAGACGCGAACGGCGGCTGCTCCAAAGAGAAAGGCTCCCAGGACAAGCCAAAGGAAAAGGAGAAGAAAAAGGGAGGAGGGACGGGTACTTTACTTCCCACAACAAGGGGAAGTGTTGCGCCCCATGCACTTGGTGGCTCCGCAGCTGTGGCTTCGGAGGAAATGCTCAGCGTCCAAAAGAGCTGTGGCTGGGGTGGAAAGTTGTGGGTGTTTCCCCCCACCACCGCCCACGCCTCAAACCTCTCCTGTCCCCGCCGCAGTCCTGACAGCTCCCCGGGCCTTGGAGACCCTCCGGAGCCCCGCCGGTTTCCCCCCGGAGCTGGGCTGAGTTGCCACATGCACTTGAGAAATCCTAGCAGTTGCGCAAAGAGTCCCAGAAGTTAGAAAGAGTGATTGTGTGTGAATGTGTAAATATACAGTACAAGAGGCTGGAACAACTGAGCGGGGCCAGCCCTCAGACGCAGCCCAGGGTTTCGGATTTCATTTGGCAACTGGCAGCTTCAGAAGATTTGAGCGGCACTCTCGGGGGAGGCCGGGAGGAGCCGCGTCTTGGCCCTGCATCTCACCACTACGTTATCTCGGAGTGACAGAGCTAGCCGCCGTGCTACCCCACGACCAGACAGAGGCCGCCCCGCCTCTGTCCCTCCGCGGCTGACATTGCTCGTTGAATTACCTGTGTACCATAGATAACTATCGGTCACAAATCTGGGGCTCTGGGTACGGAGAAGGGTAGAAAATACATGTCTCCTGCCCTCCAGGAGCTCTGCATTTCTTTGGCCAAACCCCCCACACGGTTTTACTTGCTTCCCTCTGCTCTTTCTGTAAAATCTTATTTCTCCAATCAGAATTACCTGGGACACTAAACCTGCATTCCTAGAAAGGCTTATTTAGATGGATGCCTCAGTTAGATCCTTAGAGAAACGCAAAGCACACTTACCTCTTATCCTGGTTTAAGAGCTCTCAGAATTGCACAATGTGAAAGAAGGGACAGAGTAGTAAAATTTTTGCTGATCCAAGCCCTTCTCCTCCACCACCAAAAACGCCTATTTCATATCTACATCTTACAAATCAGTTACCTGGAGGGCTAGCTCAATTACTTCAAAAGGCTTTGTAAAGATCTCTGGTTTGGAGTGATTAAAAAACATCACTAGATTTCTTTAAGACACAAAATGAGAGTCTTCTCATTAAGACTTTCCAATTATATGGAAGAAGAGCACACATGCAAATTTAGAAACAACAAAAATAAAAGTCTATGCAGACACTTATTTTTTTCTTTTATTTATTATCTTCTTTCGTGGAGTCTTTCTTCTTGGTGATCTGCCCCATCCCAACCTGATGCCCACTAAAAACTGATTTTCTCAACCCTTTAATGAATCAAATTAACTTCTGTAGGAGAAACAAAACCTCTCTTTTGGCATTTTCTTTTTTAAAAATGTGCATGGAATCCCTAACCAAAAGCAGTGTAGCTTATTTTCTAATTGGTAGGACTACATGACCTTATCAACCCATATGGCTTATGTGTTCCAGCTACACCCTGGCAGGTAAATGCCAATGGGCAGTTGTAGATGAAAGCCAGAAAACAATGAAATTAACCGAAATGAAATCTGCACCCATTTGATGGACTCAAAAGCCCCAGGAAGACAAGTGTCAATAAGTATGATTCAAGATCGTGACATTTAAAAAAGACAAAGGAAACTATCACATCAGTAACCTATTTCAGGACCTAACAACTATTACCCCCAAGCAATTTAGACTCAAGACTATAACAATTAAACTCAGGGTGGTTACTGGGTAGTTTCTAATCTGAAAGGTTAAGACATGCCCCTGGACACAGCCTTGTACCCAAACCTTGCCCTTCACATCTCCTGACTTTGTCTCCACACTCTCCATTTGGCATCACTTCACTGACATGTGCGATGTGTGTGATTATCTTAAGACAGACAGCACAACTGAAAGGAAGATTCTTACTTGAGGATTAAGCACGGAGGGAGTCTACGTACCAACGCCAAGGGCTTTCCCCTCCCTTCTCTGCAGAAAGACAAGGGTCACCGTATTCCTTTTCTAGAAGCCCCTTAGAGACTTAGCAAAGACCTTCATTACAACAGAGTATAACCTGAATTAGAAAATGCTTGATTGCTCAGTGGACTCGGTTCTGTTATTCCTCTCTTACTTCTGGATTAATTGGGACTGGGAGACATCTCTCAGACAGATTATAGCAACTTTAGAGGAACAAGAAACTTTTAAGCAGAGATGTGAAAGATTCTAACCAAAGGATCGTGCTGATGTGACTGATCCAGACCCCAGGGAAAATGATGTCTGTCATTCAATTCCCAGAACATCTAGTGAGAACTTACCCAGCGCCTCACTTAAAGTTGAATTTTAGCAGTCTGCTTGATACAGAGTTAAAAGCATGCCTGAGATAAACTCCACAAAACCCACAAATGCTTCAAGAGTGAGGGCTACCTTTCCTAAAGATTCTTAAGTCATAAATACTCTCAGAAGAAGGGTCTATGAAAGTCAGCATTAAAGGCAGATAGAGTATGAGGGGCCTCTGATTTACAAGGGAGAAGTTTAATGCCTCTAGGATCAGGGGGATTTCAGGGACCTAGAAATACAATAGGAAGGGAAGAAAGAGGAACTGAAGGAGAGAAAGAAGATAATAATGGTCTCACTGCATTTCGACAAGTTTGAGGATCAGTATTGCCAGGGCCGTGGAAAGAAGAGAATCCATGGACAAAGCCCCCTGGGTGCTGTTTCTGTCAGGCTACTGATTTTAGTTAGAGGAACTTCAACAAGAGTTTGTACCATCACTTTGCTTCATGTTTCAAGTACCTAAATCAAAGAGAACTATTAATCACATGGGGAAGGGAGGAAGGGTGGAATAGGTAAAGTGAATGAAGAGGTACAAATTTCCAGTTGTAAAATAAAAAAAGTAAACACATAGGGATTTAAATGTGTTTTGATGCACTTGACTTGCACTTGAAAAATTTCAGTTTTCCTGAAAAATTTCAAATTCCTTGCCAGATTCTTTGAAGACCTTAGCATAGAGTAATGTATTGTCAGGTTACCCACTTGCCTGTTAATATCAGATAGTGGGACTCTTTAATTATGTTTTCTTTTGGGAAAACACACATTCCTAAGAGGGCAAAAACATAGTAACAAAACTGAATAGTCAACAACTGCCAAAATCCTAACATTTCCTTCAGGCTCTTACCAACAATGCAGAATTTGTGTGGGTCTTGGAACATGCCAAGATCTGATTTCAGTATTAAGATAGAAGGCTGTGCTTTAAAACATGTCTATTTCAAAATGTCTGGTCTCGTTTTTTTTCTTTTTCTTTCCTGGTGGAAGTCCCTTTCTGAGAAAGTCCAGTTTTGTCTTAACTAAACAAGGCTGAAAGAGATTTGAGGAAGTTTTCATGCCTACCATCCCCAAAACTACAGATCACATGATCCAGGGAAAGGGGATGTATTACTACATTAAAATGATGAGACCAAAAAAAAAAAAAAAAATCCAGCTAAATCTGGGTGAGAAAGATAATAAAGGAGAGAAAGTACAAAAGAGAGAGGGGCTCCTATGGTGTTAGAGCCCTTTCTGACTCTGTAATTCCATCTCATCAAAGGCCTATTATCAGTCAAGGGTTTTTGGTTTTGTTTTGTTTTTAAGACTTGTTTATTTATTTTATAAAGAGAAAGTGACTGAAGGGAGGGGCAGAGGGACAAAATTTTCAAGTAGACTCTGTGCTGAGCACGGAACCAATGTGGGGGCTCCATCCCAAGACCCACGAGATCATGATCCATGAGATCATTACCTGAGCTGAAACCAAGAGTCAGACATTTAACTAACTGAGCGACCCAGGTGCCCCAGTCAAGGCCTTTAAAAGTGAAGCATGTTATATGCTGTTTAGATCCTGCATGGAGCATAGTATCAGCCATCACCATACTCTTATTTCATATTTATTTCATTATTTCATTAAATATTTCATATTTATTTCAATATTTTCATATTCATATTTCATATATTTTGGTGGTAGCCTATGTCACACTCCATCATCCCCTAGACTCCTTGATTAGATCATACCAAAAAAATCTGTGATTAAATTTATTTTCAATGGACACTGGGGAGGGTATGTGCTATGGTGAGTGTTGTGAAGTGTGTAAACCTGGTGATTTACAGACCTGTACCCCTGGGGCTAATAATACATTATATGTTTATAAAAAATTAAAAAATTATTTTAAAAATTGTATTTTCAAAATAGTGTTTCTTGTTTTCTTTTGGCCTAATTACAAAATTAATATATGTTAACTCATGAAACTAGTAACAACAAAAAGGCATAAAAAAGAAATTCAAAATTGCCATGATATCACCATTCAGAGATGGGTATTATTAACATTTTTAATATGTCTAAGTGACTCTTCACCTCTTTGTGTGTATTTGTCTTATATAACAGTTTAAATCATATTACTAACCAAAGTAAGGCTTTTTTTTCCTGGGCCCCAAACTCAAGCCACACTTTCCAATTAAAATGGTTTTCTTTGATACCATTTAGATCTAGACTCAGGAGTTTACTGGATTCCGTTAAAGAACTAAACTCTCCCTTCCAAGATATGCAGAATCCCCCCCACCCCCAGTCAGCTCCCAGAAAAATCTCCTGCTTCATACTTTCAGTGGCCATTTCTAAATCTCTCACTTACTACTGGAGTTCTGTTTGTGCTTGCTGACTCACAACTTCTCTAAGATTGCCTCATTTTCCCATCATTCTCATGTCAGCTCACCACATCCTCTCTCCTTTCTGTACTCACCCATGAGGACAGGCGTCCATGCTCATACGAGCCCACACTCAAGCATGCATGCACATACAAAAACACACATTCACACCATGCACACTCATGTCACACATGCACATCCATAAAGTGAAACATTCTTCCAGACATGCAATTTCCCACTTGTGGACTCAGATCTTAATATAAAACTGGGATGACACTTAAAGTATTTAAAAATCTAATTCCATTTGAGTACCTGAATAACAGCAAAATGGGCTCTCAATACCCATAACTTTTTGTGGATTGCAAGCTCATTCTCATGTCAGAATCTTCTTATTAAGTTTGCATTTTATAGAACATTAAATACTACCACTGAAATAAAGCAATTCTGTCCCAAGAATCACTTACTTATGGCTACCTAATTTTGTGTAACTTTAAATATAGTTTCCTATGCCTTATACTCAAGCAGATAGAAAGTAAATTATCAATAGGTCCTTTATATGTGTCTAATAGCAATGTCATGTATATTCTAAGCCTTATCATTTGTCTAGGAAATTCTCCTTTCATCCTGTTTTCATCATATTCTAAGCTCTTTAAGTAATATTCTTTTTTGCCTCCTTTCCATTCTTCTTCCTCTCTGTATTGTCTGCTTTACCTAGTGTCAGATAATTTCAAACTTAGAAAAGAACCTTATTATGGCTTTATTTTTTTTAAATATTTTACCTATTTATTTGACAGAGAGGGATCACAGGTAGGCAGAAAGGAAGGCAGAGAGAGAGGGAGAAGCAGGCTCCCCACCAAGCAGAGAGCCCAATGCGGGGCTCGTTGTGGGGCTCAATCCCAGGACCCTGAGATCATGACCCGAGCCGAAGGCAGAGGCTTATTAACCCACTGAGCCATCCAGGTGCCCCTCATTATGGCTTTTTGACTCTGTGATAGAAAATAAAGAGTCAAGATACTCAACTGACCTATTAACACTACCAATGAACATGGTTACTAGGCACAAGTGTTCCCATAACGAACAAATGTTATTTTCCTGGATTGAGTTGTATCTTAATTAACTAGAGACCTGTGACTGAGGTCATTACTCTATGTCACTTAAAACCAGTGGAGTTATCAAGGAGATTGAAATGTTTTAGTGTTACAGAGTACATAACCATCAACTTAGTCAACTACCTTGTGTGAAAACCAAGGAAGAAAGTATAAATGCGTCAAACTCATTACCATATTAATAATGAGAAAAAATAATAAAATAATATAAATATCCCTTACAGTTTTTGAAATGCCTTCCTTATGTGATGTCTCCTCATTGTAGCAGCCCCAAGAAAATCTGTTATTACTTATATTTTACAGAAGAGAGAACAGAAACACCATATATGCCTTGTTCAGGATCACATAAGCTAATGAAGGACTTGAATCTAGGCCATCTGAGTTCAAATTCTGGATGCTTTATACTTATGTGTCAGCAGCAACATCTTCCTATGCAAGGACAGCAAAGTTTTTCTCTCTTTTTGTCATTTATACTGGTCAAGTACTTTCCAACAATTGTTATCGTTACATTCTTTGATGAAAAGGAAGATTGTAATCCTCCTATAGACCAATGTTAAATATTATTTTCGATATCAATTTTAATGTCCTCTCCTATCAAACCTGTTATTCAAGTTTCCAACAAATAACAAAATAACTGCTCTCCCTCTTGTCTCTAGGTTGACCTTCAGCTGGAGATGCCAATGAACAGTGAGTTGGCCAAAGAGCAGGTAGAAATATCATAAGAACAGCCAGTGGTTTAGATAATTTACAAACTTGAAAATTAGTTTCTGAGAAATGAGTATTGGGTTTTTTTTTTTAAGATCTTGAAGTAAAACTGAGAAAAATTAAAATTAGAATTTTGCTTTTTAAGACATAGAAAAAAAAAGATAGTCAGAGGCTGATTATGTAAGAATAGAGTCAGGGATAATTAGTTCCTTGATATTTGGAAAATTACCAAACATAAACTTTCTGGGAAATCAATAAAAATAATGTAATTTTTAAAAGATTCTCAAAGTAAACTAGGAGAATATCCCAAGAAGAAAATGACCAAAGTTCAGTTCAAAATGTGGGCTATTGAGAAAAACACTAATTTGAAAGAATACATGCACCCCTATGTTTATTACAGCATTATTTACAGTAGCCAAATATAGAAGCAGCCAAGTGTCCATTGGTAGATGAATGGATAAAAAAGATAAAGAATAATGGGATTATGCAACCATAAAAAAGAATGAAATCTTGCCACTTGCAACAATTTGGATGGAGCTATAGAGTGTACTATTAAGTGAAATAAGTCAATCAGAGAAAGACAAATACCATATGATTTCACTCCTATGTGGAATTTAAGAAGCAAAACAAATGAACAAAGGGAGGAAAAAAGAAAGGGACAAACCAAGAAACAGATTCTGAACTATAGAGACCAAATTGGCGGTTACAAGAGGGGAGGTGGTTGGGGGGGGCTGGGGATTAAAGAGTACACTTATCATGATGAGCACTGATAATGTATAAGATTGTTGAATCACTATATGTACACCTGAAACTAATATAACACTGTGTGTTAACTACACTGGAATTAAAATGAACAGTTTTTAATGATGTGGGCTATTTAGCAGACAAAAAGTAGTAAGACTACAAGGTCATTCATTATCTTCTCCATTTGTTTTCTTTTTTAAAAAAAGATTTTATTTATTTATTTATTTATTTATTTATTTATTTATTTATTTGTTAGAGAGAGAGAGTTAAGAGTGAACAACAAAGGGGAGCAGGGCAGGCAAAGGGAAAAGCAGTCTTCCCACTGAGCAGGGGGCTTGATGTGGGACTCTATCCCAGAACCCTGGGATCACAACCTGAGCTGAAGGCCAACACTTAACCACCTGAGCACCAAGCATCCCTTCATTTATTTTCTTTTCTCAAATTTCTTAACTTTTTCAAAGATTAAAAACAGTAGCAAGCAAGTTTGTGAAGGCTGACTTTGCAAGAGTGGAAAAGTTAGGCTGGGAGTAAGGTGGTCTAAACTGGGGTTGGGGTTAAGGAGGGCAAATGCTGAGCTTTCTCCATCCATCACAGACGTTTCAGTGGAGGACTTTCTGCCTTTATTCATGAATATAGACACCAGCAAAAGAAACTGCTAAGTGGCTCTAGTGGAAATCATCCCATGAGATGTAAACTGAATTCCCAAGACTTCAGCCCAAGATACTGATGCATTTTCAAGGAACAAGGATGCTTTTGGATGGGACATCACATGAGTCCCTTCAAGGGTCCTCAAACTTGAAGAAAATGATTCCAAATTCCTCAAGAAAGGGGATTTCAAAACTGAACAAACAAATGACAGAGTATGTGATCACCCTTTAGGGAACCCAATAAAATAATTGTAAGATCAGCTAGAGAAAGCGTCTCCTGTCTCTGCTGGGAGCAAGGGGTGTTCAGGATCTGTACAAGCAATCTACAACCACAGCAAGATCAAATCCAGCTTCCAAGTCCAACCCTGGGGCAGACTAAAGCCACCAGATAAGAGAGCAGACATTGACACAGAGATACGTGGCAAGAAAATATTAATAACTCCAAGGAGGGGACATAAGATCCCCATATCCTATGAGAGGTAGGTGAGAGGCTCAGTGGGGATGGGGAATTCTACTGATCCTGCTGGGTGGAAACTCAGAACCTAAAGACTAAAGCCTAGATTTTAAGCAGTACATACATGTTCATTATTAATGCAATTTTTAATCCATATCCCTACCAATGTTCCCTTAAACAACTGCGGATACTATAGCACTATACAAGGAATTAGCAGTGAGTAGTTAAGCTCAATGCTGGCAATTTTTTAAGAAAAATAATATTGGGGCGAATGAGCAAATCTGAGAAAGCAGCCAGTTGTTATGTACATGGATGGCTCCTTTTACACTGGCCAAAAATGTTTGACATCTCCCAAATGCAAGGCCTGTGCAAAATGCAATGTCATCTGTGCCTTCATGAAATTTATACTCAACCACTGAGAATGAGTGAATAAAAAATGTTTTGAGTACATTTGTCCTTTTCCCTCTAAGGTAATGCAGAAATAATGCCACAATATAGAATTTTCTTCTCAGCTCACATGTAGCCTCTGAAAGTTACTACCATCATCTTCACAGATAAACAAAAAGACTAAACTCTTCATATGGTAATGTAATATCATTGCTTTAGACAGATGCTAGCCTTGACTTTAACCAGTATGTAAAGACATTTTGACATTTTATCATTATGCTCATTCATTTTTTTTAATTCCCAATGCATTGCTTTATAGACTAGAAGACAATGAACGTATTTAATGGGAATATTATCTAGATACTTACCATATGAGGTTTTTTTAGCAGGCATTGCACAGAATCTCTGATATTGAGTTGTATGATAATAGAAAAAACACTCACTATTTATAAACAAATGACAGAAATTTAGTGATAGTATCAAATCTTCTGAAAAATCAGCTTGCAAACATTGAAATATTCTCTGGATTGAACACTACACTGGGAAAGCCTGACACAACAACAAAGTCCTTTCAGTTGAATCTCTAACTTTTTGCTTATGAAGTTCTAAATTGCTTATGAAGCAATTCAAAAGTTACCCCCCCCCCATTTCTCCTCTCCTTTTGGAGGATCACTGTACAAAAATGTCCAGTCTTTATAAGACTTTTATAAAATTTATGTTGTAAGACAAATATTTAAGACTAAGCTACTTGCCACATGAAAAATGACTTATTAATTCTTCATGATGTCCCCCCTTATACTTTTTTTTTAAAGATTTTATTTATTTATTTGACAGAGGTCACAAGTAGGCAAGAGAGGCAGGCAGGGAGAGAGAGGAGGAAGCAGGCTCGCGTGGAGCAGAGAGCCCGATGTGGGGCTCGATCCCAGGACCCCGGGATCATGACCTGAGCGGAAAGCAGAGGCTTTAACCCACCGAGCCACCCAGGCGCCCCAGATTTTTTTTACTGTTAATGGGTTTGTTCATATATATATATTACAAAGTTATGCATTTCAGAAACATAAGCAGTAATTACAAAGTCAAGATGGATATAACGTGGGTCAATTAATTGTACTCACATTGAGAATACTGAATCTTTGGCCTATTGGATGCTATGTTTAGAAATCATTTTCCTTGATGGGACACCTCGATGGCTCAGTCAGTTAAGCGACAGCCTCTTGATTTCAGATTAGATCATGACCTCAGGGTCCTGCGATCAAGCCCAAAGCACTCTGTACTATGCATGGAGCCTACTTAAGATTCTCCCTCTCTCTCTGCCCACCCCCAACCGCCACCCTCACTTGCTCACCATCTCTCTATATAAAATAAATAAATAAATAAAACCAAAAGAAATAATTTTGTTTGCCATATTGTCTCAGAATATGATAAACTATTAAAAGGAACTACACGTAGACAAGGCTAAATTTAGACAAGGATTTTAGTTCTAAAGCTGACATCTTTCATCAATAAAATCAAAGAACGATATTGCTGTAATCTTTCCATTGAAATATTAACATAAATATTTCATCTCAAAAATTCTAAATTAAAATTATCTTTGTGTCTAAAATGTAACCATTTGATTCCAACTTTTAAAAAGTACAAGGCAGGGTAGGGGCGCCTTGGTGGCTCAGTGGGTTAAAGCCTCTGCCTTCAGCTCAGGTCATGATCCCAGGGTCCTGGGATCGAGCCCCGTATTGTGCTCTCTGCTCCGCGGGGAGCCTGCTTCCTCCTCTCTCTCTGCCTGCCTCTGTCTACTTGTGATCTCTGTCTGCCAAATAAATAAATAAAATCTTTAAAAAAAAAGTACAAGGGGGGACATCATGAAGAATTAATAAGTCATTTTTCATGTGGCAAGTAGCTTGGTCTTAAATATTTGTCTTACAACATAAATTTTATAAAAGTCTTATAAAGACTGGACATTTTTACAGTGATCCTCCAAAAGGAGAGGAGAAATGGGGGGGTAACTTTTGAATTGCTTCATAAAAAAATCTGCATTTGCATTTTATGGAGCTAAGATTAGTTACTTTATGATTGCACTTTTAATTTAATAAACACAGGGATCACTTACAAAAACAGCCCTTTCCAGGGTGATATACACTATACTCAAATGTAAACTAATGTGTCCATGAATACACAGCTTTGTAACAACCTATGACAGCATGACAAATTTGTGTAATAACTCCTTATTGGGCTACTAATGAGCCTTAATAACTCAACCTATGGATATTTTTCAGAACTCTGTGTGGTTTTTGAGCAATCATGATGCTTTAAAATAAAAAATAAATTATTTACTTAAAAGGCTGCAATAAGGAGATTAGTAAATTATCTACATTGAATAATGTTTACCAACATCACTGGTCATTCCCGAGCCCAATAAAGTCAAGATTTATTTACTATATAAAAAGCCTTATTTATTCATTACATAAAGTCTCAATATTCACAGAATCAGGGGCAAAAGATAAATACCCAGTTTCATTCTTCCATTACCTTCATTTTGTTCCAATTACAAAAACAAATACATAAAGTAGAAATTTGTAATAAACTATAAGAAAAACATCCTCATGCAAAGAGCAAGTAAGTATCAGGTGTATTGATATCTACATCATGATAATTCATGCTCTTTTTTTCCAACTTCCTCTCATATTGACTTATCAAGAAGTTGCCAAAACACAGGAACTTATTTTTTTCCAGATTTCTAATACCAACAGCCCAATCCTGAGAAGAGAGGGAAAGAGAAGAACAAAATACCGCAGCTTTGTCTGAGAACTAAAAAATCATAGACTCAAACAAGAACTCACTCATATTTCCCCTAGGTATGCAGAAGTTATGACTTACAGAATGCAAATTACTCCTGAAGTCATAGAGCTTCATTATACCTTTGATTAGTCAATAGGATACTAAACAACCACTCATGCGTGAGAAGACTTCTAAATATTTTGACATGAAAAGAGTCCCCAGTGGTTGAGAAAAGATTGGTGACTTTTGCCTTGAACTCTTCCCTCTCCTTTGGTGTTACCAGTGTTCTTTGAAGGTGGAAAAGTGGTGTCGATAAGGATAACGTACACTGATAGTAACAACTCTTCTCAAGTGGTACACACAGTTCACCAGAGAGCAGTCAAGGCCACAGCTATTTCTAGAGTCCACAGTCTAAATATCCTGCTACAAAAGTTTTACCAATGGGTCATGAAAGAAATGTGCACAAGAGATTCCATATAAAAACAAGGAGCTGGTTTCGAAATAGCTCATTTATTATCTCTACCTTCAAAGGAACTCATTAAAATAGCTGTCATAAGTCATTCTAAATGGTACCATTATAATTCAATTTTAATTAACTTGAGCATTATTTTTAACAATGTTCATAAACAACCTATGCTACAACCTTATCTTAACCTTGGACCTTTCAACATAGAATTTAGAGATTCAAACTTTTTTTTTTTTTAAGATTTTATTTATTTATTTGAGAGAGAGACAGTGAGAGAGAACATGAGTGGGGAGAAGGTCAGAGGGAGAAGCAGACTCCCCATGGAGCTGGGCGCCCGATGTGGGACTCGATCCCGGGACTCCGGGATCATGACCTGAGCCGAAGGCAGTCGTCCAAGCAACTGAGCCACCCAGGCGTCCCCAAACGTTTTTCTTTCTTTCTTTTTCTTAATTGTTACTGTGACACTGAACAAATTACAGTATTAAAATTGCCTAATTCTTATTAATATCAATTAGTCTTTCATTAGTCTTCTTCGATATATTCATGTTCCAAGAGGATTTCAACTGCCCTCCTGCCTGACCACTAGTTTCATATCACAGCACACAAAGGCTTTGGCATGAACAATGTTTATATTGATATTTGTGTATTACAAGTATAAAGTTTCAAACATTTTATAATATATTCATGAACCTGTCAAGCATTTGAGATCCTTTGGAGATAACGAGGGTTGTTTAAAAATGGAAGTGCTCAAAGTTCATAGTTCAATGTACAATGCAATCTGGATTACTATTAATATTATGGTTTCATGAGATCTACAAAACCACACATACCAGAATCTTAATAGGTGTTTCACTCAATGGAATTGTAAAGGGTGGGCAAAGAAGCTGGAATAATCCGCTGCGGAACAGTCATCAATGCTAAATGACTTCTTAGAAACTCCCAGCAGGAAGCCAACTCACCTGTTCTGTAAGAACCATGGATTTTGCCCAGAGAGCCTTATTTTTTTGTTAGTCTCTGGCAACAATTGCTTCAATGATTTGTTCCTCACTTCCGGGCTGACCTGCTACCATTATATGTAAGATAATAGAGTCTGTCTTATTTGGTCCTTATTAATTGTCATTCTGTCCACCACATTTCTTTGTTAGATGTCAGCCCCCATCTCCCTATTTATCTCAGAGGTGTGTCCTCTCCATCTGGGACTTACAGTGTCATGATGGTATTCCACAGAATTGTTTTGAACACAATGTGAATTACTGCATGTGAACGGAAAACCACGGTCCGGACACAGGGAACACATGTAACAAGTGAGGGCTCTTACTATTCCTACCATTTCAGCCTTGGACATCTTGCATCAAGTCTCTGCCACATTAACCTACAGGAAACACCCATCTCGTTCATTTCCCAAATGCTCTCTGAGACCTTGACCTTCATGAGTCCCCAAAATACAACATTATAGAACCAAGGTGGCCAATGCAGTCAATATGTACACTGGTGGCAAATGCTGGAAAAGACAAAGATTTCAAAAGCAAAAATCAGGAAGCTGTTCTTTGAAAAACTGACAAATTCAGTCAGGTATCAGTTACATCTGACCCAAGAAAACATGATCTTCTCCAACTTTCCAATTAGGTAGTTCCAAATATATCTTCACCTAACTTTATGCACAACATTTTAATTTCAATAGCTGTCTAGCCAAAGGGCTGATTGAATTTCCCATCCTATCCCTGGAATTCCTCTACTTTCCTTTTTTATCTTGTTTCCACTACTCCTCTCTGTTTTACACACCAATCCAAAAATAACCCAGGGTAGGCTTACAGAGCTAAGGAAAGACTGCTGAGAATAAAGAGGAAGTGGGAAGGTAGTTCTGTCCCTCTCAGGCTTTGCTCTGTCTCCTCTTCTTGTGCCCCTCCCAAAGGGGTCCCACCTCCACATTGGAATGCCCTCACTGACCTCTGAAACGGAATGTCTGGGATGGATTTTCCTACAAAAACCAACTCTGTCTTCTCTCCTAAATGAAGACGAGTCTTTACTCAGCCTAAATGGACCTAAATTCTGCTGTATAATGGCACAGGATATTAATGGCTGACCTCCTACCATTAGGGGGATATAATAATGCCCAACTCAACTGTCTAACATCAAAGGTGGATCCCACTGGTGTAGGACTAGAGCACAAATTCTTCCATGAGAGCAAACAGCGAAAGGACCAGAACCAAACCTGAAAAAGTGATTTTTAACCTTGACTGTTTCTCATTTTTGCTAAAAACTACAACAATAACAAAACTATATTTACTAACTTCAGAGACAGAGGATAAGGACCAAAATTACAGAGACTCTGTAATCCTTGCTGAAAGAAAAAGGCTACTACTGATTACAAAGAAAAGGAAAAGCTCAAGAGGGAGGAGGAAAACAAGGCAGGAGACAAGCCTAAATTGGAGGAGAGCCCCTGAAGGTTTTCATCACCTCCTTTTGTTCTGGGTCCTCCTCCTCAGCCAGCATAGAGCTCTAAGAGTCCTTAATTCCACTACTTAGTAGCCATGTGACTGGAGTGACAGGAAGCAAACCACCCTGGTACTACATACATACTTAGCAGGTAATACATTCCTAATAACTTTGACTAAAATTATGAATACATTTTCTCACATAAATATTGTTTGCATGGTAGCTAGTTCCTAGAACATATCAGTGTGATGGAACTGCACTTAAATGATGAGATGTTATCTTTGAAATACTAACCAATGTATTTTTATTTCTAGTATTCTTTTCTCCCTGTACCTTCAATCTATGAATTCGCTTGCCTCGGGTAAGGGACGGCACAAGGAAAACCATGAAAATAGCACAACCAAAAAATAGGTTCAAGAGCGTATGACTTGGGGGAATGTTAAAACTCATGTAAATGGGTAAGAGACCTGGGGAGAATGCACTCTGCTTTAGAGAGAGCTTCTTAACTCTAATCTAGAAAGAATCTCCCAGTGTGGAAAAACGGGAGAGGAAGGAGATGCAGTGAGAGAGAGGGTGAGAGACAAGGGAATGAAACATAGAAACACATAGACTTGGCAAAATCATTCTCTTGAGATCCTCAAGCATGCACACAAGTGACCATGTCCACTAATTCCCTCCAGGAATTGCACAGGAACTGAGGCCATAGGTGATCCGTTTCTACTTCAATAAACAATGTATACTGTGTGTTTGGAGAAGCTATGCTAGTTTCTCCCTTTGATAGCCCATCACTGTCTATCCATCCAGCAGAAAAACTGACCATCTGTAGGAGGAAACGGCCTTCAGAACATGTACACCATCATGTTTCGGGTAGCTTATGGGTAAAATCACACACTGTGATCATGCTTAGGAGTTTTATGTCCATTCTTAGTGTTCTAACTTCATTCTAAGATACTGAAGGGTCAAAGAACGAAATTAGTATGATCAAATTTGTGTGTAGAGTAGTATCCATGTAAAGAACGAAGGGTTTGATAAGATAGGATATGGGTTAGTAATATTTATCAAACCCTATTTTGGTCTAAGAGCTTATGCTACACTGTTTGTGCATATTATCTCTTGATATATTGATTCTTTAACTTGATTCTTTAACCAACTGCATGGAAGCTGGAAGAAACTGATACTCAGAAATGTTAAGTGGCATGCCTTACCCTAGAGAGTAAGAAAACATTTCTAGGGCAAGAACCTGTCTGTCTGATGCTCAGTTATTTTCCCTCTAGTCCATGCTCTTTTCCAACTTCCCAAAACCTAATTTAAAAACAGGCATTAACATCATCCACCTCCTCGCAAACAAGGGTTTGGCTTCCATGGACACCAAACATACGATACTTCATTCCTATTTTCAAAAGAAATCCCTTAAGCACGATTCTTCATTCCCATAATGATCCAGTCGGTAATGAGTTCTTAAATGGTAATCAGTCTTCTCATACCCAAATCAAGCACATCTCATTTCAAGATTTTTGAAACAGGTATATAAGGACTGAAATTCACATGATGAATCAGATAAAGCACGGTAGAGGACACTAAGCGAGGCAGCGACAACCACAGGGAGAAACCGGATTTTGCAAGGATACCCTTGGAAAGGACATTATAACTACAGTCAGACAATTCTGAAATCATCAGACAGTCCTCCAAAAACCATCCTGCTTTGTGTACTTGTGAGTGGCAGCAGATTAAGCACTCCGAGACCAAGAAACAGTCTCTGTGTGAACAAGAAAGGTAGGCAGTAGGTGAGGCCAATTCAAGTAGGCAAACATCCAAAACCAGAAGGTGGCAAGAGGATCAAAGTCCATGTAAACAATAAGCACCCAGGAAATCTTTACAAGTTGACTGGGCAGCTCAGCAGATATAGTCAAGAAAGGGTCAACAGCCAAGGTGCATTGGACATTGTAGGAGTGAATAGACAGGCAGAAAAACCGATGCCCAGCCTCTACCATGGGGAAAATGCTCTCAGAAATGGACAGTTGACACTCTCACCTTCACTCTGAAATTCTCAGTGTGAGATGGAGATTGAGTCCTTGAGAGTAGAAGACCATTATGGCAGAGACACGTCCTGATCGGAATAGAGGCAATGACCCTGTAGCCTACAAGGGAATATGGTTTAGTAGCTATTTTATTGTAAATAGCCAATAAAAAGGCTGTCAGTGAAGCCTAGACTATCTGGCACAATATTCCACCATCACTGTCTGCATATGGAAACTTCAATAAACAGACGTTAACGCTGTACATTGCATATCTGTGTGATTAATTCTAGGCTCATCCAAGTTTTTTATCTGAAGTTATTTGGAGAGGCAGGACAGAAAACCTAATCCAGAAGGCAATAAAGTGTTATTTAATGCTCACTGTCCTTAAATCAGTTGTGAAATAGGCAAAATCTGAAGAGCAATTTGAAACAAATCTCCCTTTGTATCTAAGACATGCTAGGAAGGCTTAAAATAAGAAAAGACTTGATTTTATCAGTTGTTTATTCTTCAATGGAGGATGTTTTTCATGTTGGATTCCAGAATGCTAGAAAACAAGATGGTCTCCATGGCCACCAGGCAGGTAGGGAATGAGAAGGAGAGACTGGTAAAACTGCACATGTGTTCCAACCCAAGGAAAATTCTATGGTAAATGTTGCTCTAGGATGAGAAAGATTTTAGCGTGGATGGTGTCTTTTTTCCTTTTGCTAGTGTTCTTAGAATTGGAGGACAGCTTTACTGCTGGCGCCCATAAGGGCAAAGGAAAGAATTGCCCTTGAACTGTGATGTGTTATTCATGACTTGCAACCCCCTTGACATGTACTTGTTCTGCAAAACTCCCTATTCTCTCTTCCTATCATACATGCCACCACCACTGGCAAACCACACAGTAAGGTGTGAGGATTTGTTGTTGTTGTTCATTAGCATTTTGTTTCACCTACTACTTAATAACACGTTTTGAGAATGAAAAACTATATCCACTGTGTTAAAGTCAAAACGAGAAGGGATTTTTGTTGAACGATTGGCCTGGAGGAAGTGAGGGCATGGCGCAGAATAAAGTAGCAGAGGCAATACATAAGAAGACAACTCCAACTAAGGAAATGGCAGTCTGACTGAACTGTAGTCCCCTCTATCAGGGCTTCTCCTCCTGGGAGCTTTCCTCTAGTCATGTGCTGGAACACAGCAGCATGTGTTTTGCACAAAAGGGCCAAGCCATTCCCACAAATTTAACTTTGTATCAATGATACTGAATAAAATGAGCTCCTTAAAGCCAGTAACACTCACATGTTTGTACTGTAGTGTCTGTCCAAATGCCTACCATGATTACGAGTACATAATTGGCTCTAATGAATCATGCATGAGTGGATTAGACACTGTAAATGGCAGAAAGGGGTACACAATTCTTGTGACACTCCATGAAATAGATGGGATCTAAAAATTTAATGCATACCATAGTGGGTAGGGTGACCAAAAAATGGTAGCACAGAAATGCAGGTAGGACTAGGTCACTAAGTGTTTTCGCTGGTGACCCTTCATAGAGAAGACCAGGAGGGAAGGGCTAAAGCTAAGCACTTATTTTCTCCCAGGGAATTAAAGGAGTCCTTTCATCCTAGGGAGAAAGGCCATTTGGAATAATACAAGGTTCAAAGTTCAGGAGTCCTAGGCCCAAAATTCAGATGGTGGGAAAGCCAGGGCTGAGTAAAACAACACAGAATTACACAGGATAGCGAGGCCAACTTGAGATCACACTGGGCATGTCAGACTGTTGGGAATTTGGCAAAGTCAGAGCACCAAGTTGAGCAATGAGAAAGAAGGATAGAGTCAGAAGCCAATAGGGAGTAAACAATGTCAACGTGGCACAGTGAAATCATTATTTTTGTGAGATCTTAATAATAAATGCAAAGTCTGTGACTAAGATGATTTGAAATGACAATATAGACATTTTCCTATTTTCTAAAGTGGTCAAAGATTCCCAGAGAGTAGCTTCAGGTTAAGTTTTGATAGTTCCCTAAGGACTTCTCCAGCTATGGTAGAAAAATGCTTTTGTCTACCTCCTAAGCCCCGGTTCCCCTTGTGTTTATTCCTGCTGTGTCTCTGCTCTCATTTCTAACACCACCTACCAGCCTGGGGAAGGTGGGGGGTGGCTGGCTAGAAATACAGCTTTCAGATCCTTGGTTGGATTCTGTGTTAAGAAACAGAATCATGGGGCACCTGGGTGGCTCAGTGGGTTAAAGCCTCTGCCTTCAGCTCAGGTCATGATCCCAGGGTCCTGGGATCGAGCCCTGCATCAGGCTCTCTGTTCAGCAGGGAACCTACTTCCCCCACTTTCCCTCTCTGCCTACTTGTGATCTATCAAATAAATAAAAGAATCTTTAAAAAAAAAAAAAAAGGAAACAGAATCATGGGGCACCTGGGTGGCTAATCAGTTAAGCATCTGCCTTCAGCTCAGGTCATGATCTCAGGCTCCTGGGATGGAGTCCCACATCAGGCCCCCTGCTCAGCAGGGAGTCTGCTTCTCCCTCTGCCTCTGTGCCCTCTTTCCCTCTGTCTTTCTCTCTCATTCTCAAATAAATAAATAAAAATCTTTTTTAAAAAAGGGAAGAAACAGAATCACAATCACTTGAAAATCTAAAATCATTTTTTCCTAAAACAATGGCTTTGAAATTCTGTTAATTTACTCCATGACTGTGGATCCAAGTAGCCTGAATACTTTAAAAATCATCATTTGAAATACATAGCATGTCCTTAAATTTTTTTTCATGAGAGTTTTTATTATGATGAAAAATATAGAAATCTAACTCCGTCTCCAGTTCTAATCATATTTACTTTTCTTCTTTTTCTTTTTACATGTTCATTTTTGGTTCATGTGTTTTTTCCTTTATTTCAAAAAGCATACACTACTATTTCTCTTCCTCTCTCTCCCTCTTACTTTCCCCTCTCTCTCCTCTATCTCTTAACCCATTTACATTACTCTGAACAAGAAATGTTGGTGGATGGCGGGAGGGGGGAGGGCGGGAAGCTGCAGAGTCCTAACTACACAGTTAGAAACTTGGATAGAGAAGGTCACTCTCATCCTAAAATAAAATCTATAGGAATTAAAAAAAAAAAAAAAGGTACTAAATAGTACTATCAGACAAAGTGAAGGATCATGGCTTTTTTTGTTGTTATTTTTAAAGATTTTATTTACTTATTTGACAGAGAGAGAAAGAGAGAACACAAACAGAGGGAGCTGCAGAAGGAGAGGGAGAAGCAGGCTCCCCACTGAGGACCGAGGCTTGATCCCCGGACCCGGGGATCATGACCTGAGCCTAAGGCAGATGCTTAATTGAGACACCCAGTCACCCCAAAGATCATGGTTGATAATATCTAATTTAAACCACCAAGCAGCAGATATTATTTATAAATGACACAGATCAAAAATACCACAGGCATTCACTCTCTTCCTTGTCAGTCACACGGATGCACACGTCAGGCTCGAGCTGTGTGGTCAGTCACCTGCGAGCCGCAGTGTCTAAAGGCAGGTCCTCAAACCAGTCTGTGATTGTTTAGGTCCTCAAAGACCACAGTCGATCCCACTAAAGCAAAACAGAACCATGTTTCTAAACATATTAATGACCAAATATTCCAGAACAATATACAACATCTAATAAATTAAATGCCAAACACTTAGAAATACCACATGAAATTAATGAAATGAGGAATTCTAGGTAATCACTGAACTTCATAGCATTCAGTGCAGTTAACAGGAAAGTTGCCATATAAGAAAGAAAGAATACTAAAAACACATTCTCTTTCAGAGAAACTAATATCAAAAACCATTTAACACTCCACTTTGAAATTAACTTTTTAATATCAGGGTAAACAGAAGAGTGGAATATTTGTAACCATGGACACCCAGCAATCAGAGGAAAAGAGAAGTATATTTCTCAGAATCAATACTCTGTGATGGCTGAAATTCAAAAAGCCAGGATGGCTCTGACTTTGAAATTGATTTAGTCTTACCGCCAAGTTTTTCTCTCATCCCTTGTTAATAAGAGCAAATAGTGAGACTGGGCTGTTGCTAGTTTGAACTTTTGGGATTTCTGCTACTGGTCGTCAGTCATTCCTGGACCCACTACAGTTCACATCTTCCTCCTTTACTTTGATTACAATCACTATGTGGAAATGTGTACATAGACAGAGAGAGACAGAGAGAGAAGTTTCTTTCCAAGGTGAGAAACTAGTAAGTGAAAAAAAAAAAAAAAACAAGCAAAAACATCCATTCTGTTTGGAGAACCCTGACATTTAGAAAGAATAGGGCTTCATTACTCACAAAGAGGAACCTGTCCAGTGGTGTTTCTGTTCCGCCAACCATTCTCTGATATTTCCATTTACCTGTTAGCAGAGGGAAGGTCTGGGAAGCCAGCATCCACCTGAAAAAGTGCTTCTTTCATCTCCTACATCAAGAGCGTCAGACTTCTGAGCACATCTCACACTACAGCTCTGAAATGAGTACACCCTGTCCATTCCTTTCTAAATGGAGCCATTTACTGTAGTCTGAGGAAAATCACAGAATATAAGAGGCAATCCAAAATTATAAATTAAAGTGTGTTTTCAAAAGCAGTATTTCAGTTTTCTCTCAGATCTGTAAGTTGAAATACTAGTATTTGGGGGATTCATTCAAAATACACGGATAGGAACCCTCTTCAATCAAGTGTTATGGGTGAATACTGATACCTTCTCAGCAGGGTTAAGTGAGAGAAATGTCCTATTGTCCACTTCTTTGGAGATCTGAAGATCATCGCCCAGATTTAAAAAATAAATGGAAAAGGAGATGCGTCGGTGGCTCAGGCGGTTGAGTGTCTGCCTTCAGCTTAGGTCATGATTCTATGGTCCTGGGATCAAGTCCTGTGTGGACTCCTTGCTCAGCGGGGAGCCTGCTTCTCCCTCTTCCTATGTCCCTCTTTGTGCACTCTGACAAATAAATAAATAAAATCTTCAAAAAAATAAGATAAAAATAAATAAACAGAAAAGAGGCTACGGCAGCATGAAAGCCTATACTATGTTCTTGATCACTCACTAAGAGCTTTAGTAAATATTATTTAACATTCAATATTTACCTGAATATTTCTCAACATACAGGAGATTAGAAGGGGCAAGCTCAAATGTGTGACCAAAGGGGAAGGAAGGAGGGATAAGTAGATTTAGGAAAGTCTGAGAAAGCTCTTTAGGGGAGATTAAACAACAACAACAACAACAACAACAACAATAGAAACAACAGCTCTGGGCCTTACTTGATTTTTGTAACTAAACAAATAGAACTTATGCTCACTAGTCATACTGCACTGGATAATAATTTATTTTGTAATGTTATGAACATAAACATCCAAAACTAAAATCCAATATTTTCCTTTAAGAAGTCAGAAAGCTTTCTTTATAATGGAGAAAATAGGCAGGAGAGTGGGAGAAACAAGTCTCAAGTATTTGAAAATGATGTGTTGTTAAGCATATGAATACTCATAAATGGGATATCACTAAACCTCATGGGGGTAATATTCGCCCTGCCATGTCCTCCTTCCTTTATTGTTTAAGGTTTTATTTATTTATTTGACAGAAAGAGAGAGAGAGAGAGCACAAGCAGGGGGACAGGAGAGGGAGAGAGAGAAACAGGCTCCCTGCTGAGGAGGGAGCCCAACACAGAGTTCAGGGCTGGACACCAGGACCCTGGGATCAGGGCCTGAGCCGAAGGCAGATGCTTAAAACCATCTAAGCCACCCAAGTCCCCTCTGCCCTCCTTCATTGTTGAAATCCTGGACAGGCAACCCCTCTGCACGTTCGTTTCCTCATCCTAAAATTATGACATTAGAATACTCAGGCTCCTTTTAGTTCTAAAACTTTTCAGTGACATGGTTTTATTTCTGATAGCAATTTCATGATACAATTACTTCTTAATGCATTGTAACTTTGAGCAGAACAGATGAGACACAGTCTGGTACAAAAACCCAGATGAGTCTTACTCTAACACTGTAGCTCTGCGGAAGATTTCTAATCATTTCAACTGAAATTTCTGGTGAAATAATTATTTATTTTCCATGAAATATATGTAAACAGCCTAAAAACAGCTCAAAAGATATATGTAACTTCATCAAGGAAACATAAAAAAAAAACAGCTTTTATTATATAAACCTAAAGAAACAGCTAATGGATGAGACAGCAGAAAGCAAAACCCATTTTAAGAAAGAAAGAGAGAAAAGATGTTGTGTGTCTCTGGATTCTGTGGGATAACCACAGTGTTAAGTAATTCCTTGGGATCCCATTAGTTCTTTTTTCTCAGGGGGAAGTAGCACTGAATGCATTTGTTTGATAAATGAAGTCAGGCATGTGGAGTTATGTTAGTTCTTAACAAAGTTCTATGGTAGAACCAGCTGCCTTGTGTATTACTGTAACCCTAAAATACTCCAATGATTCTGCTTAAGAATGAGGGTTTGCCCCATCTAGAAAGCTAAGGCTTAAAATCTTAAAACGGCAAGGAAAAAAAATCGTCCCAAGGAAAAGGTCAGTAGACAATTTAAAAATAAGGTGAGTATATTGAGACTAATCCAGTGAAATAAAGATAACTTTATAAACATGAATGAGGTAGGCTGGATCTAAATGACAAGCACATGTTCTTTCTTAAAAGTCAGCGAAGAGTTGAAACTTATATAATAAAAAGTACTTTGCTTGACCAGGTAAATTGAAATGAAGCTAAGAAACTTTTAAACAGATTCAAATGATCAGGTTCCATAGATACAAACAAAAAGGTAGAAGGAAAGTCACGCAACTGAGGAGACCCAAGATCCCAACCCCAGAGTTGATGAAGGTAGATACCAAGTCATAAAGACATTTTGAACAGGTGAATATGAAAACAAAAGAGGTATGAGGAGAAAATGAGATCTGAGAATCTAAAATCATCATAGATGGAAGAGAAGAGCAGACACAGAAAAATTTGAGACAAGACAATTGATAGAGAGCTCACTTTATAAGTATTAAGATGGGTCTCTTGCTTGAGAAGTCAAGTATAAAGAGGTATTAGAAGGTCAGCCTCTAAAGAGGAATCAGAAAAGAAGAGAAAAGCTCTGTTTCGGTTATGATTGCCTGAATGAAAAAAAGTTGGTCTGGAAGACATTATGTTTTTACAGCTCTGTTCCCAACTCCTTCTGAAAACAATTTTCTGTCTATACAGCTATTAACCCATCTCCTCTCTTTAATAATAGAAATGAGATGGAGCACAGCTGTGTGAGGTATTGGGTCCTTCCAGGAACATTTTGGAAGAGGAGGGCAGGGATCTCTCCCCTAATGGACGCTGAACCGTGTATCACAAGATCAGCACACCTGGAGATGTGTAATGTGCTTCTAAAACCAGGATGTCACCCCCCCGTGATATTTATGGCAAAAATATGTTCCTATGGAGACCAGGAAAACCCTGACAACTGATGGTTCATGCCTCATGCTCTTTTGTATTTCTCCTTTCTGGATGCTGACAGTCACATCTCCAGGCTGTCGAAGCTTCAAATTTTACCCAACGGAATGGGTGTGTCACTAGAAGAAACACGAATCCTATGACAGTAAACCTTCAAGCTCAAGGTTATGCCAGTTTTTATCAGGATGGATGATGAAATAAAAGCAAATAGCGATATATTTAAGACTGCAACCTGGACTGATTTTGACTGCAAGAATAAACATTTCAGGCAGGATACAATTTTCATATGTAATGTTGACAGATAAAAGAATGTTAGAGAACTCATGAAAATTAAGTTATAAGAATGTCATCTGATCTGTATTTCAGAATTCCCAGGCCCTTTGCTCAGCTATCTGCATGACTATCCAAAGGGCACTTGTTCAACTCTCTGTCAGGGCTCACCCTGAAAAGACACTGGAAAAGTGAAAACATAAGCAGAGGATTTTGTGCAGCACTTTTTTCCTCCCTAGGTAGATTAGTGAGAATAAAAGGTTGCTGATTCTCTGGGAATCTAACAACATCCCCTTGATCCTGGAGACCACATTAGCTGGTTTTGGAAATTACCTAACAGGAAAGCAAATTTTCTTTTCTAAAACTGATGGGGCCAGAAGGCCCATAGACTCTTTGATCCATGAATGCTGCTGTTCCAGGTTCCTGTTAAATTTCCCTATACAATTCCCTGTCCTCTTCTAAAGCCAGCTCTGCTCCGCACCTCCTCATGTCTTGGTTAGTTGAACACTGCTTGCTTGACCAAAGCTCAGTGAACACACCTCAACTCAACCTGCTCCTGCCACCTTGCCCTCTGTTTTTGTTGTTGTTGTTTTCATTCAAACTTGAGTGTCTGCACTGTGTTCCCCTAGGTTTTTTCCCTAAAGAATTTTCCATCTCACAGACAAGCAGGTACACGAGAGGAAGCCTTTCCCAGGCTCCCAGACATGCTGAGACAGAACCTAAATCCCATGGTAAACAAGCCAGTTTACCACTTGGAGCTTCTGCTGTGCTTACATTTCAAGATAGTTCATGTATTAATTATATAGCACCAGATACATTACTACTTGAAGCCCTCAACAAAAATAGGCTACAGTCCAGCTTTGGTTGGACTGTACCTCCCAGTGGTTACAGTTATCTTCCAAAATGATGGTAATCTCTCAAAAAAACTTCCATGTTAATTTTAATTTAAATGACTTTCAGAATTCATATATGTTAGATAATAATTAAAGAGAAAGTAGAACTCATGTTGAAATCATATTTTCTTTCTTTCTCAGTGACTGATATTTATTTAGTACATACAGCTTACCAGCCTCTAGGTTGAGCATTTTACCAGATTTTGTCATGTAATCCTTCCAACAAGACTGTGAGGTAGGTACCATTGTGATCCCCATTTTACAGATGAGCAAACTGAGGCTCAAGATGGTTAAGCAATAAGGTTACAGTTGTTCATTATAAAAGGTTTAGAAACTCTCCTAGGGAAAGAAGAAAAAATGGAATTCATCCCAAATCCTACCTCCCACACTCAACCACTATGAACACTTTGATGTATTTATATGGCTAAAAATATACATTTATAGGATCAACTTGTTATATTATTTTTCACTCAACAATATACTTAGTTCACCTCATTTTTACTTACTGGTATTACATTCTCTAGCTACATTATGATGTATTTACAGTAGCCTGTTGCTGGACATTTAGGATACTCATAAAACTATACAAGTTCCAAAGAGAAGGAACCTATGTCCTAGTTCTAAATGTACTTGAAAATGTGTAGCCTTGGGGTACTTGGGCGGCTCATTTGGTTCAGTGTCTGCCTTCTGCTCAGGTCATGATCCCAGGGTCCTGGGATTGAGTCCCATGTCAGGCTGTATGCTCAGCAGGGAGTCTGCTTCTCCCCCTGCCTCCCCCCACCTGTGCTTGTGTACTTTCTCCCTCACACAAATAAATAAAATCTTTAAAAAGAAAAATAAGAAAATGTGTGGCTTTGATAGGAGAGTTCCCTGGATAACTCGATGCAGTACCTTGGCCAAGTCACTTTGCCATTTGAAGTCCGTTTCCCCATGTGTAAAAGGGGATAATTACTTACTCTTCTCAATTGTGGAAAGGATTAGAGATAATCCATGATGGACTGAATGACTGACGTAGAGCCTCTGCTCACCAAACTGTTCTCATCAGTAACACCATGTGCACTTTCCCTGACCTCCCCTCTCTGGGGCTACAAGAGGGTTTTATCAGCTGATTTCTACGAAAAGTTTATTTCATTACTAGAGACTAAGACTGTGATTTTAAATTTCTGTTCAAAGACTAGAAATCTAATCTAATCTCATGCTGTTGAAGTACAGCTTGGAAAGATCTATCCGTGGGGACACAGGCAGAATCAGGCCTTCGAATCCCTCTCTAGCCATGCCGCCACTGATCCCATCCTGCCTCTCGTGGCTGCAGGAATCAGCGGGGAATGTTGACAGCTTCCCATGAGTGGCCCTCGGATGTACTGGCTGGAGAGTCTGCAGGGCTGTGATCACTGGACTGTATGTCACAGGTCCCGTGATGCTTATAACACTTAAAGGAGCAACATTTTCAAATGAATCATGAACAGTAAGTGATAGGGTAGATTAAAGAGCATTCCTCTTGTTTAGATCTCTAATCTTTTATCCCACTGTGATATGCTTTTCTCAGGAGAAAGCCATGAGTTAAACTGTGTGCTGGGTTTCTAGCTCTTCTGCCTCACCTGGAGGTCCCACCTGTGGAATAGTGTTTGGCACGTGACATTCACCCATCATATGAGTCAGGAAGAGAAAAAGGTAGATAGCCTCTAGATAGGAGCACTGGCCTGAGGCATTCCACATGATTATTACCAAATTCCTTTATTCTGTTCCATGCCCAGAGATCTTGCCTATCTGGCCAGTTCCAGCTCTTTTCAAAGCAGCACCAAGGTGACTATGTAGAGAATATAAACAACCAATGTAAATCTAATACCCATAAAAGAAATTCCAAGAAACCCATGGCTTATCATAGCACTATGTTCCTAGATGAAGGCCAATATATTTATGCCTATATCTCTGAACTCAAAATATCTTTAGTTAGTTGACACTTTACTAATTTTTAAGAAAACATTTACTGGTATGTTACATTTTGAATGGAAAGTAGTGCAAACTTCAAATGGTTGAGTAGGTCCACAGGAGAAGATCATGGTTTTCAGACAGCTGCAAGATGATAGAGATGAGGAAGTGAAATGGGTGGATGGGTTTTTTTTTTCAAATTGGGGATCTTTCTGGTTGACATTTGAGGATTAAAAAAATGACCAAATACCATTAGACCCAGGATACACAACAGTCATTTTTATTGGTAAAGAGACTTGTTGATGACAGAAAAAGGGTGGGTTTTCTGAATAGATGAGACAACAGTCTGGGGTTTATAAGGATGGCAATCTGCAGTGTAGAGGAGTGAAAAACACACTGACTCACACCTGCAGTTTGTTTCATGTAACCCCGGAACAAAGTTCCAGAACAACTTAATGAAATCATGTCCCACGCTAGAAGAATGTGTTTGTGAGGCTGAGGAAAATCTGATGGGCATTCTGCCTAGAAGATTGTAAGGAAATGAACCAAAGTTTTCCACTATGATTATCAAATCAACAAGCCTGAGCTTTGCTTCACAGAAGAGGAATCTACAGAATATTGACACAATCTGTAATTTGTATGCTATTACATTAAATGAATTATCTTTCAGGATAAATACCTCATAATAACAGTAGACTCTTGACTTTGAAAATCAAGTTCTTGTGGAAGAAGAACACTGCCCTGGTGTAGCACTAGTCAAAATCAGATCCCTACCTTGTGGGTACATTTTTCTTCCCCCAACTCTGGGATAAACTATGAATAAACCGTATTCATCTAATAGTTCTTCTCTGTCATCATTCTATTACCTGGCACCATTTATTTACTCATGGGTTTAACATAGATTTCCTGAATAAATGTTGCACTGGGGACACACAAAAATACTATCACGTCCTCAAAGTTTGTAGTTTTATCTCCTTGGAAATTACTCCCACTCTTCAAATAACCCTCTTAAATATATTTTGTTCTCAGACAACCAAATATTTCTCTATAAAGCATCCCTTGAATGACATAAGAATATATCTGTGGAGGATGACAGTACATCATAGCTAGTAAAACTTAGTAGGTGCTCGATAAACATCTGTCTCTTCTCCTTTGATAGCCAAGATGTCAACCTAAAATGTGACCCACTCAAAGGATATTTTCACCTTACTAAAGACTCTTAAATACCTAAAGGGATGAATTATTAACATAAATGGCAAATGAGGAGAATAATATTAGGACCAGTAGATTAAATGTGGTGGATATCCTTCCCAGGCCTCTTTTACCAGCCAGTATACACACTCCAATCTAACTGCTATGGAGCACAGCTCTCTGCAGAGGACTCTTTTCCAGAGAACTGCCTTCATCCCAAATCTGATTGTCACTGAGGTACCAAAGGCCATCCCTCTTGCCTCAGGTGGGATAAACTCTGTGGTCTTGTGGATGCTTCTGGGCTCCCTATGGGCTCAGATTGAGGCTGGAGTTCCCTTGAGGACACATCATTGCTTAGCTTCTTCCTCTGTGCAAGCTGATTTCCCTCACTCCCTTTCTCCTGTAAGCACTTCCTTAGCATATCATATGCATCCAAATTCCTATCTCACATTCTGCTTCCAAATAACCTGATGCAAGACACCTCCTCAAATGATCCTCTGTAGCCAGTAACCTAAAGGGAATGTTCTTGTTTCTCTAAAATCAACAAAAACAAAAATAGTAATGCATAAGTCTTGAGCAAGATGATCAAGTTGCTTAATAAATCCAAGACATTCATTGTGAAAATATTTACATGGTAATGAAAAGGTCACCCTCATCATAAAGTTAAAGCAAATTTCTGATTTTTAGTGTCTAAAAAGTAGCAAAAAAAAGGTATTTTTTATATTAGCAATATTATAAAATTGTTCCCATTATTTATCCTAAGAGAAACAATAAATAATCCAGGGATTATTTGAAAAATAAGTAAAGCAACAAAATAACAATGGTAAATATAAACATTTGCTCTTTAGACATTATAGAATTTTACACACTAAAACTGAAATGTAGGTAAGTCTTAGCAATGCTTACCCAGGGATACAGAAGTCTTCTGTTATGTTGTCTCATCATCCTTAATTTTATAGAGTTTTAAGTTATTTCCATTAATCTTCACAATAACCATAGGACATAGAAATTTCAGATACTTTTTTTAACCATATGGGGTACTGAAACCCAAATAATCTCAATTCTGATTGCCCATGGGAATCACAAAAGGGAGCTTCTGAATATGAGGTCCTAAGTCCCATGCCAAATTATTTAAACCCAAGCCTTGGGGGAGAGGGGATCCTCAGGAATCATGTTTTAAAGCATTTGAATGACTAATGTGTCACCAAGTGAGAAGCACCAAATTATGTGTCAAAGGTTTTCCAGCTGCTGAGTCCTAGAGTCTTATGTAAACCTCAGTTTCTTTACTCCCATCAGACTTCCTTCCAGTCATTCCATTTCACTGGAAGTTTTTAATTTCAACTGGAATTTAGAGTAAAGAATATGAAGTAGAACTATTTACATTCTACTGGAAGGCAAGAGATAGAGGATAGATGGATGGATGGATGGATGGATGGATGGAGAGAGAGATCAATCAATCTAGATCTAGAGTCAAAACAACTTTGGCTTTGAATGGATTTTCACAGAATAGGTTGAAATGGGTAAACTATTTGAGGATGTGTAAATGAGATTTCCTTTTCAAACACAAATGGATTTAGAAATGACAAAAACTGCTCAGCAAAGCATAACCAAAGTTTGGTTGTTCCTTCAAATGTCTATAAAATACAGTACTTGAGTTTATTTATATGTCCACATCAACACAAGCCACGAAGAAGCATTAAATTCTCAGAAGACAACAGGACAAATGAGAAGAATGTCTAGTAACTGGCAAAGAATTACCTCACTGGTAGGATCAATAGTTAGATATCTGACCTTTTTTCCCCTGTAAAATAGTATTTTCTTAAATTTGTATTTATATTGAGTTTTGTTCATGGAGACATTTTACTAATCACTTAGAAGTCAATGGTGAGAAATTTGGTGTGTAAAACAGGGTTTTTGAAGGCATTTATAGAGTTATATGTGTTCTATTAGCCACAGTGAATGTGCATGTTGGTCAGGAAGAGAGAAAATGGAAGAGTCTTAAGTTGTACTCTGAGGACCTGGGCAAATACTGAACTCGAGCATCCTATTTGACTGTGACAGGAGCAGTTGCCTGCTAGAAATAGAATCTGGCTCTCATCTCAAGCCTGGGTGAATGGAGTCCTAAGCCCCAGCCAATACGTACTACTCCCCCATACTCTAGATCATGGTTTCTTCAACATTTTGTGTCATGGACTCCTTGACAGTCTGGTAAAGCCTGTAGACTTCTCAGATCCCTCAGGTTTGTAAAGGAAACCAATTATATCGAAAAACCGTTCTAAGTTCAGCATTCTCACCATGAGAAATCACTCCTAAAAACATAACCATGGTGTTACTGGGCACTGGAAACCACTGCAATCTAGAAGTGTTCTTATGATGCTTTGAGCTCTTAATTTCAACTGCTAGAGCTTCAGAGATGGAAAGAGGCCTTCAGGTTGGCTCAGATATTTCCTGCCCTGGGTTCTAGAGAACTGTAGACTCTGAGCACACCCCAGAGGCATGCATGCAAGCATGCATCCATACAGCTAGACATCAGAGGCTGGGCTGGGTCACACTGTGATTCGCATTCCAAGGAATTGATCAATTTAGACATTTTTTATACTTCGGTGATGCGGCTTATATGATAAAAAGGAGGAGCAGGCTCTTTGACTTTACAAAGTTGCATTCAGGACAGTACTTGAGGAGCAACCAGGTGGTTCAGTTGGTTAAGCATCTGCCTTCGGCTCAGGTCATGCTCTGGGCATCCTGGGATCAAGTCCCTAGGGCTCCCTGCTCAGTGGGGAGCCTGCTTCTCCCTCTTCCTCTGCCCCTCCCCCTGTTTGTGCTTGCATTCTCTCTCTCTCTCTCTCTCTCTCGTCCCCTCTCTCCCTCTTTCAAATAAATAAATAAAATCCTAAAAAAAAAAGACATAACTTTTATGGATATGGATTTCATTATTTTGGTGTCTTCCATCATCATTAAAAAAAAAATCACACAACTTATTTAGGCAGGAACAAAACATTGGTAGTTAATTAGACTGCCAGGCCCCCATGATTTAAATCCTTACTTGGCATCATACATTTTTATTAATACATTACACATTTGTCTTTTCCTTTATGTATTTTGCCCAGAAGTTACTCTCACCCAGTCATGTAAACTGTGAAACAGATTTCTTAAATCATTTTGGGAAAGAGTGGTAAAAGAGAAAGCATTTTCTATTTTTTAGGATAAAAGTGTAATTTTCTCTTTCCAGTGAATATTTAGCAACCATCTATTACATTAATAACATTTCTGCCTCATTTATTCAAACACTCTCAAAACGTTAATTGAGTACATGTTTTTTTGCCAGGAATTGAAATAGTCATAATCTTCTAGAAAGAGAAGGTTCATGTCTATAAAACATTTAAAGAAGCAACTTCTTAAATTATTTGCCTATTAGTCACTGTCTGTACATTCTCCCCAGCCAACACAAGGCCAAAATTACCAGAATAAGGCTGCTCAAACTCACCATGAACCAAATGATATATGATAAAGTTAACATTTGCATAAATGAAAAGGCTGTGTGCTTTGGAACCACAGTTTATGGTTTATGACAGGTTTGTGATCTTCATGTTTATAGGAAAAAAAATTGGGCTGTCAAAAAATTCAATGGAAGCGTTCATCTCATCTTTGTTAATTGTAAATTAAACTTAACCTTAAGGCTTTATTCCATGAAAATGGTTTCTGTCTTGCAAGTTTCTTTGCTGGGAATCCTGTCTCTCAAAGAAAGGGAATAGCCAGCCAAGTTGGGAGTCCATGTTCTGACCTTAATTGTGTATTAGCTAGGGCAAAGTTTGTGCTCCTATAACCAAAAGACCCCATGGCTTCAAGAAGGGAGATGTTTTAGTCTCTTCTATGGAACAGTTCATCCATCCAGGAATGTGGAACAGCTCCCTTCTGGAAGGTTCTTCAGGAATCCAGACTAGAAAACCCACTTTGATATCCTTAATGCATAGCTTCCAAGTATGGGATGGTGGCCACCATGCTCAAGGTGAGAGGGGGAGGGAGCCAAAAGGAGTGCAGGTATAGTGCTTTAAGGACAAGCCCTGAAAGGGGCACATTCACTTCTGCTCATATTGCCTGGGAGACATTAATCGCCATTTGACCATGCCAAGGAGGGACAGGGAATGTTAAATTCTAGCTGAGTAGCCATGTGCCAAGTTCAAACTCCATTAATAAGGAAAATGAGGAAGACAGATATGCAAAGCAACTGTCAGTCTAGCACCAGCTGGATCTGCATTTCTATTTAAATTTTCTGTTTTCACTTTACAAAAGACACAGAACTACCCTTCATCAAATATGATAAGTCATCCTGGTAATAGATCACAACTTTCTCATTTGTAGGGTTTAAGTTAAGTGGGCATGTATGTAAATTATGTATTTAGTGTTTAGACTCTTGGAAAAAAGTCTTCAATTATGGCAATTTATATGTAAAATATAGGGAGAACTTTTAGACTTTTATTTTTCCGTATGTTCATAAATGTCACTACATTTTCAAACTTACATTCTCAATAATTACACAGCTATGCATGGATTGGGCCTGTAGAATTACATGTATAAAATGTTCTAAATTATAAAAAAAAAAAGTATTAACCACAAACATCTGTGAAGTTGGTGCTGTGTTCTAGAGTTTGGGTTGGCTTCATTACACACATTATTACACCTTAAAAGCTACAGCTTTAAAAACAGGTACAATTCAGTTCATTTAGCAGATCAGAATACTTAGGTGGAGAGAGTTGAGGTAATTTGGCCAAGTTCCTCCATGGTAAAGCAGGGATTTGAAACCAGAGCTGTCTGATTCTGAAATACTTTCTATTTGTCATCTCACTTCATCCTTATAACAATCCTTTGAAGTAGGCAGCTGGTCCTGCCTCATTTAAGACAGTAGAAAGCAAAGATCAGAAGGGTTAAATGACTTGCCAAATAAAGAGAGTTAGTAAGTAATGAAGTAAGAGTTTGATTCTAAAAATCTATGATCTCTGGATAACTTGTTGGAATAAAGTCACCTTGTATTTACAATCAACAAAACTGTCTGACCAACAGAACAGGCATCATCTATCTGGGTGATCTTAGACGAGCCACCTAATTTCCCAATATCCCAAGAAGGATAAAAAACATTTTCAAAGTGCAGTGTGAAAACTAAATACATTTACATAAAATATATACAAGGGCCTTATAGAGTAGGTGCTCAGGCTGTAATTTTCAGCCCTTTCTCTATGCATCTGAATTTAGATGTGGCTTTAGAGAGACTCTATGCCCATGTTTAGAAACAGAAACCCAGAATGGAAAATGGAGTTCTCTAAGTTAATAATATTAATTAATAGGCCTTAGGATCCTGTTAAATCATAAAGATGAACGAGGAATCACTTTGAAGCCAAGTAGGAGAAAGCATTTCTTCACATACCAAATTTAGTAGGTGCCAAATGTAACTGTCATTTATTTGTACCTCAGGGAGAAAGCTGAAGACAAATAAAAGCCATCAAACACCACCTTCTCTCCTAGTCAGTCTTTTGGCCCCTTTGTAACTAATCTTAACATTTAATAAAACTCAAAAAACTTATGGGATTCCCTCACCAAATCCTCTTTTATTTATTAGTGCTATTGACATACCAGATTTCTTTTCTGTTTGTCTGTGTATTTGTCTTCCTTATGCTGTTGAGTCCTGGGATTGCAGGTCCTATGACATGAGTGATGAAGCTAATAATAATGATTAGCAGTCACAGTAGTGGCTATTATTTACTTAGCAGGTTTCCTGGTACATTTTGTCTATTAGTTCTTTAATGTGCAACAACCTATTAGGTCGGTACCATTTTTATCTCAATTTGCATAAAATGAAAGCATAGAGGGATTAAGAAACAGGTCCATGGCCCCACTGTTGGTAAGAAGACTTCAACCCAGCACCAGTCCAGCTGAAGATCATTCCAGGGTTGTGCTCCCCAGGAGCTAAAGTCATCCTGTTTATGGAAGAGGAAAGGACTTCAGTGGGTTCCAGTACTCTCCTTAAAGTATTCCTTTCTGGTAGAGAATCAGTATCACTATATTCCTTTAAAAGTTCTTTGATTGCAAAGTCAAATTGATGTATTTGTAAAATCCTCTTTAAGATGTCAAGAAAATCTGACTTAAATATTTTTTTATAATTTTTTATAAACATATAATGTATTATTAACCCCAGGGGTACAGGTCTGTGAATCGCCAGGTTTACACACTTCACAGCACTCACCATAGCACATACCCTCCCCAGTGTCCATATGACTTAAATATTTTGAAGTCTGTATATATTTAACTCTCCCCTTTTCCAGGATGCAATACAATGAAAATTAAACTTCATTTCTCTTCGCTGTTGCCAAATCGTGACCACTGAGAATGACATCTCCCATCGGTTACAATAAATGGGCCTGGCCTGACAATGATAATCTATAAATCATGACCAACAGAGGAGCCTTCAGGGCTGGGCGTACAGATGACTTCCAAACTGGGCTTGCTGATGGTGGAAATGAAAGGGGCCCTTCCTTTCCTAGGCTTGGTCACTGCCACTCTCTGTCTTGTAACCTGAGGGCTTTAAAAGCCCCCACAGCCTCCTCAGTCTAGACAAACAACTCTGCTTTGAGTTGTGCCCGTCTTGCACCCAAAGTCACTTTCCCTTTTATATAGAAGAAAGTGGGAAGATTGGACCTAAAGGTTCCACCTGTACTCTAACACATTTCTGGTCCCTGTTGTCACTTGGATTTGGAAAACAGTCTCTGAGAATGACTGCATATGACTTCCCAAATGTCAGTGTGAAGCAAGTTTGCAAGTTTCCAGGAGCTATAAGACCGTATCTTGTCACTGTCCTGTGTCTTCACTGATTGCAATGGTATAGGGACCTTTTTAAATTGATATCGTAGAGTTTGCTATGCATGTTGGTTTGCAAGTCAAGAAAAGGCCAAAATAATTATTTTAGATATCAAAGTACTTGTCAACCTCCTTTGTTTGCCTTACTTTCTTCCCAGCATTCATTACCTGAAATGATGCTAAGTAGCAAGTTACTTGACTTGCTTCATAGTCCACCTTCCCTATTAGAAGGTAAACTACATGACAGCAAGGATTTCATCTGGTCTGCTGACTGCTGCATTCCCAAGGCCTACAGTAGTGTTTCTCACATGACAGACACCTGATTGGAATAAAAGAATGTGCGTATTATGCATGTATGAATATGTGCACAGCATCGGCCACATGAATGGTTATTTGACATCCAGGATCAGCAGGAATGAGTCATAAAAATGAAGCAGGAATAGTTAAAGAGCTAGACTCCATGTATTCACTGGGACATTGAACGTTGCTGTCATCATGGAGAGGGCTGTGGCTATGACAGCGGTACCAGCAGTGCCCTTGACATCAAACATCAGGGAACTAGGGAAAATGTTGGCTTCTTGGCCCTGGGTATTGGCAGCTCCAGAAGGACAATAATGCCATCAGTCAGTATCAGTGGGCATCAGTAGTAAGCAGGCCTTACCATGATGAGCACAGCAAGTAAGGTAGAAAACAACAGCACTGATTCCAAATTTCCAACTCTGACCACTCTAAACTTCTCCTAGACCCATCTGGAAGGAATCAAGACAATTTAGAGTTCCTTCAGAGTATATAGGTTGGTGCCATAGAAATATGATTTTGCATTATTATTATTATTAATTGTTTTCTATTCTTACAACTGCCTGAAACCACAATGATTATATTTTGTTTTTAAAATGGTGTATGGGGAGAGATACTAAAGGCTGAGTAAGCAGAAATTACTCTTTGTGTGGAAAAGAGGACCAAGTGGGGTTAAGGAGCAGTAATTTTTCTTTGTGAGGGCAGATGTCACAACCCAACAAAAGAGAGGACAAAAAGAGAGTTGGTGATCTACAGTAAACTGGTACCAGGAGTTACAGCTAAGTGTCTATGTGGTAGAGCACAGCCCTGGAATGATCCATGACATTCTCGAGAGGGCACCCAAGTGTAAAATTTGGCTGCTGTCTCAGAGACCATGGAGAAACTAAGAGGAGGCAGAGAAGTCCTCTGCCAGCATGGAGTAAGGAAAATAGAAAATGAAAGATGAGATCTGAGTGAGGTTTGGGCTAGGGGGTGCAGATTATATAAAGCCAGGGATTTTGGCCATAATAAAAAGTTGTGATTTTATTTTGTGTGAATGGGAAGCCTCTGGGGAGTCCACAAGAGAAGAGTGACATTTAAAAGAATCACTCAGACGGCAAGAGCAAAAGCAGAGAGCCGGCAATAATCTTTAATTAGAGCAGCAGCAGTCAACAGTGAGAAAGAGTTCAATTTCTGAAACTATTTTGAACATAGAGAAAACAAAACTTGCTAATGGCTTAGACGTGTAGTGCAAAAGAGATAGTACAGAGCCTGACACCAAAGGGTTTTTGGCCTGAGTAATTGCAAGGATGAGACTGCCATTTGCTGTGAAGGGGAAAGCAAAGGAAGAACAAATCTGGGCATAAAAATTAAAGTTCCTGGGGCACCTGGGTAGCTCAGTCATTAAGCATCTACCTTTGGCTCAGGTGATGATCCCAGGGTCCTGGGATTGAGCCCCACATTGGGCTCCCTGCTCAGCAGGAAGCCTGCTTCTCCCTCTCCCACTCCCCCTGCTTATGTTTCCTCTCTCGCTCTGGCTCTCTCTGTCAAATAAATAAGAAAAATATTTTTTAAAAATCAAAGTTCCTATTTGGCAGAGCTCCTTGACATCCAAGAAGAGATGACAGTTGGTACTTTTGACACATGAATCTGAAATTCAAGGAGTGGTCTGAACTAGGGTAATCACCATATAGCCAGGATTTACAGCCACAGACTGGATGAAATCACTTTGGAAGTGAGTGTAGAAGAAGAAGATGCCCAATGCCCGAGCCATGAGAACTCCAACATGCAGAGGTCAGAAAGATGAGGAAGATCCAGAGAAGGCTGGAAACAAACAGCCAGAGGGTAGAAGGAGAACTTACAGTATCATTTAGTCAAGCATATGTGTTCCAATAAAGAGACAGAAGATGGAAGCAGGGGAAAGGAAGGCAGAAGAAAAGAAGAAGGAAGGTGGGAAGGAAAGTAAGAATGTAAAATTAGCTTTCTAGGTACTGGAACAGCAGGCATTTTCATTTTCATTTTATTGTGTTTTTCTGACTATATTTTTTTGTTGTTTTTTAAGCTTCTCATAGAGAAATTTTTTAAAAAATAAGAATTTTTATTATAAAATTAAAGAATACATTGATTTTGGGGTGCCTGGGTGGTGTGGTCGGTTGGGCGCCTGACTCTTGGTTTCCGCTCTGGTAGTGATCTCAGGGTCATAGGATCCAGGCCCCCATCTGGCCCCACACTTGGTGTGGAGTCTTCTTGGGATTCTCACTCTCCCTCTCCCTCTGCTCCTCCCACTTGTACTCTCTCTAAAAATAGATTTGTAGATCTTTAAAAGAAAAAAAAATGAATAGATTGATTTTAAGTAATTTAAGAGCTATAGCAGATGAAAATTGGGACTTCTCCAGGCTTGAAAGTGATTTTTTTTAAGGTTTTATTTATTAATTTGACAGAGAGAGAGAGAGAGAGAGAACAAACAGGGAGAGCAGCAGAGGAAGAGGGAAAAGCAAGCTCCCTCAAGAGCAGAGAGCTCTTCATGGGGCTCGATCCCAGGACCCTGGGATCATGACCTGATCTGAAGGCAGATGCTTAACAAACTGAGGCATCCAAGTGCCCTGAAAGTGATGGTCTTAAACATGTTAAAGTACTCAGGACATTCCTGAAAAGAACGAGTAAAGAGACTGTGGGCCCAGCCACTGGGGTTGGGGTCCCTAAGCTGTGCTGTATGGGCTAAGGAGGCTATAAAGAGCTAGACTGGCTTTTTTAGAAAGTGGCTGGAAGCCAGAAAGCAAAAACAAAAAGAGAAAATATAAGGTGACCTCTAGAACAGAGGAAGCTAAGAGACAAACCGTCAAAAGGACCTAGACTCAAGGATAAGAGTGACAGTTTACAGAAGTGGAAGAGGTAGGGGCAGAAACCTCACAGAGCATCTACTCTGTGGCCACTACATTTGAGACTAGGAAGAGGAACCTGGGACCCCCAGGGAGCTGAGAATAAAGCCTACACAACAGGAGACAGAGTCCAACTCCCAAGAAGAATCCTATTCTGATGGCATCATTAGAGATCCCGGGATCAAGCCATGACCAAAGGTGTCTTTGGATATTTCAGCTACCTGCCGATAAACTTCCTTTCTGTGTTTTAGAAAGTTTGAATTGAAATTCTGATTGAACCCCAATCCCTCACCAACACAAAAGTCCTGACAGAATAATGACATTAAAATCTAAATCTGTATCTTTTAGCAGTAGACCCTTATATGGAGCCTGTAGTTTTGAAGTCAGACATGAAGGGAATGTTATAAGGTAGATAAAGTGAATGTTTATTTAACACAGACCATATGTCAGACTCGTTTCCAAGCATTTTACAGATTTTATCTCATTTAATTACCCCAGCAATCCCATGAGGCTGGTGATGTTATTACCATTATTAATTTCATGTTATAAGTGAAAACCTCAAGAGAGGGGAGAAAACTTGCCCAGCTCCACACCATGTGAATGACGACCAATAACAGGAAGTCCCACAGAGTCCCTCAAAGAGGGCTGACTCCTGAGTGACAGCTTCTAATTTCTGTCTTTGGTTTATCCTCAATAGCATAACATCTCCAGATTTTGTGGCATTATATTCTAGACAATAAATTTTAACCTCCAGTCAACTTAGGTCTCCTCCCAAACATTATATTTTATTTAGATTTTAATAAAATGTGGAGGGGGGAAAAAACCCCTCATGTTTTATCCATTCCATCCAGACCCTGAAGTAAAAATTCAAAGTGTGCCATGAATGAATTCTCCCTTTCAATTTTTCAAAACCATTTTCTCTCAAGGTAACACTAAAAATGGGATGTTTCTTCTAGTTTCTAATAGAAAATTCACAGAAGCCATGGCTCTTCTATTCACAAATGGTTCTGTGAAAGCACAAAGGCAGAAATCATGGTTCCTTAGAGAAGCACCAAAAGAAGTCTCTAGTTAGACAAGATATGCCTTCCATTCCTTCCATTTAAATCCATTTTCTTTACTCAGCTTTCTCACAAACCTGAACTAAACTTCAACTTTCTTTTGTTATTTATTTATTTATTTATTTATTTATTTATTTATTTATTTGACAGAGATAGATCACAAGTAGGCAGAGAAGCAGGCAGACAGGCAGAGGGTGGAGGGTGGGAGGAAGCAGGCTCATCTCTGAGCAGAGAGCCCAATGTAGGGCTTGATCCCAGGACCCTGAGACCATGACCTGAGCAGAAGGCAGAGGCTTAACCCACTGAGCCACCCCAGGTGCCCGAAAACTTCAACTTTCAGACAAAATTGTGGAAAACCTTGCTTGGCTTTTTGTTTAAAATGTTTCACCAGAGACTCCACAAGGTCAATATGCTGAAGGCGTTTGGCTTGATCTGTGGCTCGTGGTCCATTAAAGTTAGTCTGCTGTTTGAAAACAGCTTTTTGTGTTTATGCATTCATTTTGCAAAGCCTCAGAAACTATACTTTTTAAGTTGTCTCAGGTTTCAGATACATATAAAACTTTGTTAATTGAAATAGTAAACTACCCAGATCATAAATAAAGAGCTGGTAGTTATACTGATTATTATATACACACAACTAAGAAATTGGAGTCTCCAAGCTAAGCTGATCAGGACAAAAGTACAAAGTTTTAAAATGCCTTACTATAGCTTCCCCAAAAAAATTTTGGAAGAGGCATGAGAAAAAGGATGGGAGAAATAGGAGCATACTATATAACCAGAGGTTCAAGCCATTTCCAGACAGAAATCTGTAGACCAATGTGGACTCTATAGACAATAGATACTGTCAGAGTTTCTTTGAACCTGCAAATCTTGAAATTGCTACAGCCTCTGGGTAATATGGGACATATAAGTGTGTGGCTTGCTTGAGGGATCTGGACTATAGAAATTTGAGAGTTATCAGCATATAGATGGTATGTGGAACTGGATATTACATACTAAGTCGGTGGGAGAGAGGAGTCTAGAAGATAGGAGATGGAGAGGTAGGGAAACCGGGGGTGGGTGGACGGGGGATCACAAAGGAAAGAACCTAACAGTTAGCCAACCAATGAGATTGTTGCAACAGAGATTCAAACGATGTCTGTTCCCATTAAACTCCAAAAATAACTTTCCAGATTCTCTAAGGCAACCTATTTATAGAATGATGGTACTGAGTATAACAGCATCTTTTAAAAATCATCTGCAGTTAACCAAATTTATTCTTTAAATCACTTTGGATGTATTGATGATCATGTTAACGTTCACAGCAGGCAAAAGCTCTGGAAAATTTAAGAAAAATCTTCTGTTCATGTTCTGAATAAACAACACTAATTGCTTAATATATTTGCCTCAAAGACTGGTCTTGGAATACAGCAAAGTTAGTGTTAATTATGTTTTTTCCCATTTAGCAAATAAGCTTGAATCCTATCACCCCTATATTTTACATCAGAGATCCCAACTCAGTCACTGCTCTCCTCTGAGGTTAGTAACTCACATTTAGTCTTCTGAAGTAAAGCACAAGGGGCAGAACAAGAAATGAATTCTTAAATGCTTTTTATTTACTCTTTTGTAGGTCATTAGTCAATATTCTGTGTCTTATTTTCATAGTGTTAGTAAAACAGAAATCTATGTCTGAAAACCTGTTTGTTTTTCTTAATCTTGTTTGGAAATTTATTTCCCTGTTCATTTTTCTTTTTCTTTCTTCTCCCACTAGCATTCAGTGGCTTACAAACTATTGTCAATTTTAGTTTCAAAATAGCTCTTGATCTTTCTCCTTTTTATCCCCACTGATGGCCTTATTTTTAATGTACTTTTATTTCAATTGATGTATAATTTATAAACAATAAGATGCTCATATCCTAAGTATAAAGCTTGATGAGTTTTGATATATATAAACCCCCAAGTAATCTCCACCCCAATCAAAATGCAGAACATTTCCATCATTCCCTCATGCACATTTCCAGGTAATCTCACCCTCAGCCTCATTCTTGAGGTGACCACTGTTCTGATCATCCTTACCACAGATTAGCTTAACCTATTCCAGAATGTCAAACAAATGGAATCATACGGTGTTTATTTCTTTTTGTCTGATTTCTTCCATTTGACATAATGTTTTGAGGTTTATCTATTCTGCTAATACTAGAAATTTATTCCTTTATATTGCTAAGTAATGTCCCATTGTCTGAATATACCACACTTTGTTTATACAATCTCCTCTTGATGAGTATTTAGACTATATTTTGAAGCTATGATAAACCAGCACTATGAGCATTTTCGTACAAGTCTTTTTGTGGACGTGTTTTTACTTCTCTTGGGAAATACCTAGCAGTGAAAATGCTTGTTCATGACCTCATGTAAGTCCTCATCATTGCCAATCTGGATTAGAGAAACTGTGTCCTAAAGGATAGTCCTATTTCAGTCTTCTTGCTCCCTGTGGTAGGCAGAATAATGGCCTCCTAAAGCGCTCCACGTTCTACACACCTGTAAATGTGCTACCTGAAATGATAAAGGGAACTTTGCAGATGAGATTAAATGAAGTGTCTTCAGATGGGGAGATTATCCTGGATTATCCACAGGTGCCTAATATGATCACAAGTGTCCTTATGAAAGGGAGATATGACGGTCAGTGAGAAAGCAAGACGTCTGAAGGTACTACACTGCTGACTTTGAAGATGGAGAAAGGGACCATGAGTTGAGGAAAGCAGGCCCCCTCTAGAACTGAAAAAGGCATGGAAACCAATTCCCTCCTAGAGCTTCCAAAAGAAACACAGTCCTGTCAACACTCTGACTTTAGGGCTTCTGACCTCCAGAACTGTAAGGCAATAAAATTGTATTGTTTCAAATTACTAATTTTGTGGCCATCTGTTACAACAGACATGGGAAACATTCACATTCCTCAAACCCTTCCTATTTATTTATTACCTCTGCCATCAGAAGGATCATTTTTTACTTGAAAACTGGATTTTCTTCTTTCCTTGCTTATTTTTTTTCTTCAGGATCAAATCAGAACTCTGGCATATTGCATAAAGCTCCTTAGGGTGAGCCCCTACCTCTCTATCCAGACACACTGACCACCACTCTCTCTAAGAGTACTCTGCCCCCTTCTTGGTGTGTTGTTCTTGATTTCGCAACATTCCATACTCTTTCCAGAATCTGTGACTTCTGCCCCAACAGTTTTGCCCTTGACTATTTAACAAGCAAAATCTCTATTCACTCATAATATTTTAAATCTATCATTACCTCTTCTGCCAAGCCTTCCTGACTTTTTCAATTAAGGCCCAGGCCCTCTCTCTGCAGAACCTATAAACCTCTACTGTGACATTTTCATAATATATTAAATTGTTCCCTTGAAAATCTGACTCCAAGAAGTGTAGAGGTTCTTGTGGACAAGGATCATGTCTTTCCATTGGAATACTCCCATTATCTAGTAAACAGTAAGAAATCATTCAGAGTTAATGAGTAGATGAAGGTAATATATAATTAAATATCCCTATAATCATAATGCAAATACAATTTTCCAGTTAACATTTATATACATTTTTATTGTCTTAAATCTTGCCAATATTCTCATTTATTGTTTTGTGCTTCTTTAATGTATTCTTACATATTTAAAGGCAATTTTTATTGTTTTAACAATCAATAAAATGCTAACAAAAAAGATCTCTCTCTTTGTGAAAAAAGTACATTCTTAAAGTGCTTTGGACCGTATACTTAAAAAAAACAACTCTCAAATGTAAAACTTCTAGTATATGATTATTTTCATAGTACTCTTACACATACGCACACACACATGCATGCAAACACACACATACATCTTGTGTCATAATCTACAAGTTTCTGAAATTGACTCTATAATCATGGATGTTCATTTAACGTCCCTTGGGAATTTGCACTGAATGAAGGGTACTTCTAGTCCTTTTTTTTTTTTTTTTAAGATTTTACTTATTTATTTAACAGAAAGAGATAGAACACAAGGAAGGGGAGTGGGAGAGGGAGAAACAGGCCTACTGCTGATCAGGGAGCCCGATGAAGGTCTCCATCCCGAGACCCTGAGATCACGACCTGAGCCCAAAGGCAGATGCTTAACAACTGAGCCACCCAGACACCCCTACTTTTAGTTCTAATGGTAATTTTGATAGTATCAATGACTCCTTACCTGGAACCCATGAAACTATATAGTCCCAAAGTTGACATGATGAAACTCTTCTGCCTAGGATAAAGTTCAGACCTAGCCCTTCCCTCAGACCTGGGCTAAGAAATGCCATCTGTAACGGATGGCCCCATGTATGGCGTGTTGATTATACATGTAGCACCAAAATACACGTGCCTGAAACTCAAATATTTGTTGACCTAATAAATGAATGAATTCTATCAGATGCCTTGGGGAGCAAGGTTGGAAAGAGTTCTAAGATTACTTTGGCTAGAATTCAAAATGGCCCAATGACTAAAATGCTCATTTTGAGGTCTTTACTACCTCATAAACCTTTCTAAGCAGGATTTTCTCCCTGGCTGTCACCACCAACCTTCTATTATTTCTTTATTTCCTACATTATATGAAAATCCCAATGAAGTTCATTATTTTTATCCACAGTGAATAGCCTCTTCCTACCTTTGCCTGCAAGCACAACTGTGACAGGAACTCCTTCTTATTTTAAACACGGATTATGGAAAAATCTCAAAAGAGAGTGAAGTGGATCAGGGAGAGTGAAAAAGGAAAATTGGTCCTCATCGATTGCCAATCCCAGCTCCCTGTCAGCTGAGCCAAGCAAACAAAGGCATATTGGGGTCTTCCCTCTCTGCCTGCCTGCTCGGATCTCCCACAGACCCAGGTGGTTGTTCCGAAGTTCTCTCCCCTCCACCTGCTGATCCCAACTGTGTGCTACATAAATGCTCTTGAGATTTCTCCCAGAGCAATTCCTACCCGCTCTGCTGTGTGTATCTCCTGCTGTTGCCCACGGCTGGTTCCTCCCTCAGGACAAGCCTGTGATTTCTCTCTCTGTAGCTGGGCTTCCTCCAAGGATGATGAGAGACTAGAGAGAAGCTGGGAGGACACCAGGACAATGGACCCCACAATTCCTCTGGCACAGAAAGCTGAGTCCTCCCAGTGGCATTTGAAGGCAGAGAACTATAGAATTTGGGTAGAGCAACAAGTTCCCAGACTGATGTGTCATTTGAACCTCTTACCCCCAAATACTTGAAATGTCCCCACACGGAGAATTAGTGTTCTTTTTAATAATCCTAGGTGGGATCTCTTGTAGGAGACTTCCTTATACTCTGCTCCCCTTTTTAGCGTATACAAAACAGTGCCTTTCTTTCAGAGCAGTAAATTCTTTTTAAAGGCTTGTAATCCGTTATGAAGGGATGCACTTGGACGATATGTAACAAATAACTTCTCAAACTATGTAACCAGAACAAAAAAAAGAATGGGGAAAAAAAAAAGGTGGCACATGGTGTTTAAGTTTTCATTAACCTCCAAATGAGCATCTGTTTATGGCCGATACTCTGCCAAGTCACCTGTTCCCAGCATGCTGGGCATGGCAAACAGGTTCAGATGTCTTAATAGCAGAGGCAGCATTCGTCTATCCTAAGTCTCCACAGTAAATCCTTTAACATCACAACCCAGCATAGAGCACCACATGTGGCCCCTCACAGATAATCTGCCTCACCAGAAGCCATTTTCATAAATAATACAAAGTGAAGATGATGATGATTACAATTTTTTAAACAAATATGGGTGCCGTCCAGAGCATTAGCATTGACTGAGCTGATTCGCATGGACCTGGGGCTTCACTGGGCACCTCATTACATACCAGAGATACTGCTCCCAATCCCCCAAGATGGCCACCTGTAATTTATTCCTATAATGAAGAACAATGAGACGTTCCTTCCTACCTTTCCCATGGGGCCAGGGTTTTGTGGATATTAACAAAATAAAATCTGTTTCCTTCTTTCTGTATCAAAAATAGTCCTTAAAATAGAATTTTCTGGGTCAAATTTCTCACTTAAACTCTCCCAGTCCATAACACTTTTCAAAAAAAAAAAATTCTCCAAAAATTAGGCACTCTCCCAGTCTGTCTACCTCTAGGTGACCACAGCTTTATCAGCTTCTCAGATGTTGGAATCTTCTTCAGTCTCAGGACCCTATTTCTAATTTATCGTCTTTGAAATCTAGAGGCCAAAAGCAGCACAGAGCCAGATCTTCTTATAAAAACTTCCTTGCCTTGTCCAAGAATTTGGACAATGTGTTCACAGAGAAAACAGCTGCCCTCTGCTCAGGCCCCTGCAATCCTCCCAGCACTCAGGTCACTCCAACCCTTCTTCTCTCCTGACCACATCTGCAGCTGCCCAGAGGAAATGAGCCCCATGCTGCCCCCAGATTCCTTGGCCCCCAAAATACATAACCTGCCTCAAGCTCTCCTCCCTCATAACCCCAACCATCACACTCTGGCTTCCTGAAATCAAAAAATATATACGTGCTGGTTTTGACCCAATCCATCCCTCTTCCTACTTATAACTTCTGGGAGTGACCCTCTTAAAATATAAATCAAATAATTCTTTTGTTTAAAACCAATAGCTCCAAAGTTTACCTAGAATAATGTCCAAACTCTGTCCCACAGACTCTCTCTCCTCTCCATTTCCAACCACAGCCTCCCTACTGGCTTACAGGCACACGTGTGTGCACACAGCATCCCTGCGTTCGTGTGCGCACACACACACACAAAGCCCTTGCATGACTGGCTCCTTCCATCTTTCAGATCTTAGCTCCTCGACATCACCACTCCGAGAAAACTGTGGCATGCAGAATAATGGGCCCCCAAAGACATCTACAGCCTAATCCCTGGGACCTGGGAATATGTGAGGTTACACGATGAAGGAGAATTATGAATGCAGATCAAGGTTGTTACTTAACTGACTTAAAGATATTAGCCATCAGGGAAATGTAAATCAAAGCCATAATGAGATGTCACCTCATATCATAAGAAATACCAACTGTTGGTGAGGATGAGAAGAATAGGGAACATTAGGGCACTGTTGGTGGGAATGCAAACTGGTGCAGCCACTATGGAAAACAGTATGGAGGTTCCTCAAAAAGTTAAAAATAGAACTACCTTATGATCCAGTCATTCCACTACTGGGCATTTTCCTGAAGGAAACAAAAGCACTAGTTTGAAAAGATATATACACCCCTATGTTTACTGCAACACTATTTACAATAGCTATGATATGGAAGCAACATGATTGTCCATCAATAGATGCATGGATAAGGAAAACATGACATACAATTATATAGATAATTAAATATATACAATGAAATTTATATGTGGAATATTATTTGGCCATGAAAAAGAATGAAATCTTGCCATTTGCAGCAACATGGATGGACCTAGATGGTATTATGCTTAGTGAAATAAGTCAGCTAGAGAGTGCCTGGGTGGCTCAGTTGGTTAATCAACTGCCTTTGGCTCAGGTCGTGATCCTACAGTTCCGGGATCAAGTCCCACATCGGGCTCCCAACTCCATGGGGAATCTGCTTCTCCCTCTGATCTTCTCCCCTCTCATGCTCTCTCTCTCTCTCAAATAAATAAATAAAATCTTAAAAAAAATAAGTCAGATAGAGAAAGGAGAATACCATAATTTTCACTTTATGTGGAATCTAAAAAGCAAAATAAATGAAAACAAGAACAGACTCAAATACAAAAAACAGACTGGTAGGGACGGAGATGGGGAGCAAAAGAGGTGAAGGGGATTAAGAGGTACAAATTTCCAGTTATAAAATAATAAGTCACAGAGACAAAAAATACAGCATAGGGAATATAGTCAGTAATATTATAATAACTCTGTATGGTGACATATGATAAGTACACTCACCATGGTGAACACTACATGTCTAAGAACAATTGAATAACTGTGTTGTATACCTGAAACTAATATAATATTATATTACAACTGTATTTCAATAATAAAAAATTAAGGTATTGTTCTAAATTATCCTGGTGTTCTCAATGTAGTCACAAGAAGGTTTTTTTTTTTTCCTTTTTTAAGAATTTATTTACTTATTTGTCAGAGAGAAAGAGTGAGCACAAGCCGGAGGAGTGGCAGGCAGACAGAGAAGCAGTCTCCCCACTGAGCAAGAAGCCTGGTTGCAGAAATTGATCCCAGGACCCTGGAATCATGACCTGAGCTGAAAGCAGCTGCTTAACCAACTGAGCCACCCAGGTGTTCCTATCATAAGAGTTTTTAAAAGTGGAAGAGGAAGATATGACTATGGAGGAGAGAGCAAGAGAGATGGCAATATAAGGAGGACTCGGCATCTTCAAAGGTAGAAGAAAAGGGCCATGAGCCAGGGAATGTGATTGCCTAGAAGTAAAAAAAAAAAAAAAAAAAAAAAAAAGACAAGAGATTTCCTCCTAAATCCTCTAAAAAGAATGCAGCCCTGTGGACACTTGGATTTTAGCTGAGTGAGATTCATTCTGTACTTCTGAACAACTGAACTGTAAGACAGTAAGTTTATGCTGTTTTAATTAAGCCACTGTGTGGTCATCTGTTACAGCAGCAGTAGGAAACTGATCTATACCCCTTTTCCGAGTATCCCACTAGTAGAGCCAAACCCTGTTCTTAACAAATGTATTCAACCATATTTTATTGTTGCAGTTTCTATGTGTCAAATGCTGTTTTTGCTCCTGTGGATACACCTAGCAAACAAAATAGACAAAAATCTCTTCCTTCATTTTGCTTACAATCTAATATATAAGCCCCATATTTGGCTTTTTGTCACAACTTGAGACTTTTACATAACATTGGCATCCTATTTGGATTTTTACTGTGGAATTTTTTTTTTTTTGCTTTAATTACCATCTCTTCACAGGTCATCACTATGCAAATCAAAACAGTGTTTGTTACTTAGTGTTCAATAAATATATTTTTGGATAAATAAGTGAATGACTCAGATAATGAAGGATCTTATGACAGTGTGTGTTTCCCAGAAATTCCTCCTCACTATTTATTCTTTTGGGTTCTTTTTGTTCCTGTGCACTTATTAATCAAAGACCCAAGAAACAGCCATGTGTAAAGGAATTACAGTCCAAAAGGATCCTAGCAGCGAAGGCTGCCTTAATCAGCTCGGGCTGTGATGTCAAGAATACATAGACTGGGTGGCTTAACTAACAGAAGTTTATTTCTCACAACTCTGGAGGCCAGAAAGTCCAAGGTCAAGACAGCAGCAGATCTGGTGTCTGGGGAGAGCCCTCTTTCTGCCTTGTAGGTGGCCATTCTCTCGTAGTTTCACGTGGCTGAGAAAAAGAAAGCATGTCTCTATCCTGTCTCTTCTTATAAGATCACAAAGAACATTCGTGAGAGCTTCACCCTACTAACTTAGTTATCTTCCAAAGGTCCCACCTTCAAATACCATCACAATGGCAATTTAGGCTTCCCAAAATAGGAAACTTGGGGGAGGAGGAGTTCTAAACATTCTGTCTATAACAAAGGCTATCAGCAATTTGGTGTGTTTAATCCTTGTGCACTAAAATGGCTGTGATAAATGCTGTTTCATTCCTTGATCAAGTCCAACATTTCCTTAAACTGATGGCTCTGGGAGGGAAGAAACTGTGTCTTATTCCTTAATTTTCTGTATGATCCCAGCACTTGTGCCTGGAACATTCTGATTGTTGAATGAAGGAATGAACAAAAAATATCTCTGTACTTTGGATTACAAACGTTTGTAAATTGGAGCTTCATCTGAAAATATTTTTGTTTCCCTCCACTCAGAGGATGTATAGCAAAATACTGATTTGCTACAATTAGCAGGACTACCCAAGAAAGTAAGTAGACAGTTGTCCAGTGGTGTTCGGCTTTCATATTAGAGGCAGGGGGTGGTGAATGCATGGAGCGCTTGTCCCTATTTAGGGAAGAGAACAGTTACTGAGTCAAGTATTTATTGAACAGTTGATGCCTTGCCCTCTTTAGGGCAGCAGTATCTTACCATTAGAGACATGTTATTTATTGAGTCAATGTTATGCAAAATTTTCAGACTGGTCTATAGAATATCTCAACCCTGGTGCCAGGGACACTTAGATAGAAAGGGGGACTGAGGGACAGTTATAGTAAAATGACAAGTAAAAGGGGGGATGGGGAACCATGATCAAGGACACAAGCAAAGCATTAGCAAAAGACAGAGATGAAACAAGGACTGTAATGTCTCTTAGTTTAAAAATCCCCCAAAGAGATCAAAAATAGATTCCTTCTTATAAATGAATGTCACATGAGGACATATTCAAGAATGATTGCTTTAAAATGAAAATCAGTTGTTTTCACACATGGAAAGTATATTTTTAGTCTTTTCAAACCTTTCCACATATTTACTTTTCATTTTAAAGACTGAAATAATATAAACATGACTGTAAGGGAAGCTGGGTATTTAGTGGGTTATTGTTTTCTTTTATGAAACTTCCTCAGTTTATTCCTAGTCTATTTTTAGAAGCTATTCCTTTAACTTCTTTTCCATTCATTTAGGTTAGAAAAAAACCCCTTCAACTTATAATCATTTTTCTGTTCTCTTTTAGAAAAAATATTTAAATTATCTCAAAAATTAACACAGGCATACTAATTATAATAAAAATCTCAAATTTAAAATTTTTTCCAGACTCCTTTATCCTAGCCCTTGAACTTTCACACTACCATTTGATGGTTACAGTAAGACTGCAATGCCTGTCAGGTTAAAGAGACAATACTTCAAAACCCTTAACCAAAGCAAATAAAAATTAAGATGAAAATTAAACTTAATTTTTTTAAGAATGAAGATTATTCTTAATCTTGTGACGTGATGGATTAAATTCTGGATTCAAGAAACATGGCTTTGATTTAGCAGACTTAGCGGTACTTTGTGTAGATGCCAAATAAGGGATGATAGTCAATGTCTAGGACACTTATTTTCCAAGATGCTGAACCCATTCTCCTCTCTTACCTTACACCACCTCATATGAGCTCTTGGTTTTGAACACACTTCAGGCAATAGTTTGGAGATAAATTTGGCTTAAGACTTCTCTATTAAGAAAAATCTGTCATTGCTAAAGAGTGTGGCAGTGAATAGCAGTGATTGCAGGAAACAAAGGGAATGATTACTTGGTATAGCAGGTCTTGGTAGTGCTCACACTGCTGAGTGATAAGGAGGTATTTTGACAAAAGAGAATTATAAGATCCTATGTAATCTAGTCACAGATGCCTCAGGTTTGCTGCCTGGAGAGTGAATTGATCCAAAGCCCTTCTTGTCTAAGAAAGCCCTTCTTCTCAACTATAAGATCACATTTCTAAAAATGTTATTGCTTTGCTGACTACATATACTTTTACAGGGATATGGGTATAAGAATACAAAATATATAACTTTAATATTTAATTTAAGAATATTAAAAGTGTATTTTTTTGGTATTTGTGTTTTCAGAGTCTAATTACTAGTAGGAAGGAGTAGGAAGGAGTACTAGAATCTGGAAGCTGATATGAATCAAAGAGATGCTGCAGGGAATAATGAGTTTATAGTGTACTAGAGCTCAGATGACTAAGGCAAGGCATTAATGATGCCAAGGTCACTGGCCCCACCCCCATAGAGCCATTTAGTGTCACACAGAGGAAGAGGTTGCTAATTAAGGAACCTTGGCCCTGATATTGAAATGTCTGCTGTTAGTCACAAATGAGACAGCATGAACATTTTAATGAGTCCCATAATCCCAATGGAAAAACAATTCAAGTGCATTATTGAAAATCAATAGCATTATTTTTCTGACTGTATACAAAAGAAGACTGCTTTAAATGGAAAATATAAACAAGCCAACCAAGCTCACCATATGAGTGAATAATGAATTTAAACACAAAATTCTTAGAATGTGGTTTTGAATCTGTTATGACACATTATTATTAGCTAGATACCACTGGACAAGTTATTTAGAATTTTCTGTCACACACACACACACACACAGGGGGTTGTTGTCAGTTGTAAAGACACTTTATGTGAAAGTACTTAGCATATAATAGTTTCTCAATTAAAGGGACCATGTTGCTGTCATGTCTCCCCCACTAGGCAGAAGTCCATGAGCACAGAGACCTTTTAATCATCCCTTACTCATCTGCACCAGTTCAGTTCAAATCAATGTGTGTTTGTTGTGTCCTTACTCTAAGGTAAGTGTAGCATTATACAAGAAGGGTATAAAAAAATATACAACAAAAGACAAGAGGCATGCCTCAAGGAGTTCAAACTAATAAAAGATTCACAGAGTTTATAGTAAACACTTATAAACACTGGTTGAATTAATAGATGAATAATGACAAACACACAGTGAATGACTGTTGTCATGTCATTTCTGCCTGTTTAATGATATTTCTACCCTTCTGTATTGAGACACAAACCACAACATATTTATGTTCTTTGTCATTGATTCTTCCAGGCATACAGCTTAATTAATCAGCTAATGAATGCTACTAATGACTTAAGATTCAGTACAAATTATCTTTGTTGTGTGTCATTCACTCCAAAATGACCATAATGACAAGTTCATAAACTAAGTGAGGAAAACCAAGACAGGGGCTTACAATGGAGGGAGTTTAATTTGTCCAAAGAATATTGGTAAGTCTTATTTAATCCCTCTTTTTCCAACATCAAATTAAAGAAAGAACTAACATGAATTCTGAATTATTGATTGCAAAAGCACACTAAGCAAAGTTTTTTCTGCAGTAGATACTGTTCTAATACCTGGATATGGATCTCACTTTTAATAGATCACTTCATGAGGAAAACAAACAGCAAAAGAATTTTGTAAAATCTAGAAAAGTAAGAATAAAATGTAATCACTAATATGTTTTGCTATTCTTACCTTTGTTCTTTTCTCCATATTCAGAGACATTTTTGTATAGTTCTAATCAAACTGCATTTAAAATACGGATTCTGCTTTTTTTTTTTTAAACTTCACAGCTATTTTAGATGCACTATTTTCTTCTGACTACGTACCATATACCATCCATCCCATCCATCCCATCCCATCCCTTCTCCTTGGTCACTGCATGATCTGTGGTCTTTTATTGACCTTGCTTCAAATAGCATGATGGATTGATCCAGAGCAGGGAACCAGGGCTGGATCAAAGGGGGTTTGCAGAGGAATCTGGTTTGGGTACCCAAAGAGAAAATCAAACTAGTTTCTTTCTTTTGGTTAAAGTTGTAGATTATTTAAAAACCAATCTGAAAAGAATCTGTGACATATGTATGTGAGCTTACATACATATGTACACACAGATAGATAAATTGATAGATACACATATACATACACATTTTACAACCAAAATGAGATGTCCTCAGAGAAGTTCTGCTTGCTCCCCAGGCTCAGCCTTCTTCCTGTCTTTAGGCTCCATGTATTACATCACCTTTGTGTAAACCAAGCTATTTGCTTAAACTGATCCAGTTTGAGTTTCGGTCCCTTATAATCAAACAAGTTCTACTACAACATATCAGTGCTTTTCCATTTAAAACATAAAAGGACCAAACTTAAGTAGGAAAAAAAAATTCAACCATAGGACAAAAGACTAAATAAAAAATAACAGTCAAAGCAACCGAGATGTCCTTCAATAGGTGAAGCAATAAACTCTGATACATCCCTATAATAGAATAGCATTCAGCAATAATAATATGAGCTATTGAACCACAAAAAGACAGGAGGAACCTTAAGTCTGTTACCAAGTGGAAGAAGTCAATCTGACAAGGCTATATACCGTATGATCCCAAATACATGACAATGTAGGAAAGGCAAAGCTATGGAGACAGCAAGCAGATCAGTGGTTGCCTGGGGTTAGCAGGAGGGAGGGACGAAGAGACAGAAGACTTAAAGGGAAGGGAAATGGCCCTCTGCGATTCTGTAATGGTGGACACCTGTCATTACACATTTGTCAAGCCCCATAGAATATATAACACACAGACAGAACTCCAATGATTTTAATTCATAATAATGTATCAATATTGGCTCATCAAGTATAACAAATATACCACACACCAAATGAAAGCAAGATGTTACTCATAGGAGAAATTTGGGGGCTGGGTACGGTGGTTTATGGGAACTCTCCACACTTTGCACTCACTTTTTTGGTAAATTGCTAAAAAAATTTTTTTTTCTACCTTCAAATCTATGTCCCTCTGGAAGCAAATTTTCAAAGACCACTAATATGTTTCCAATAACAAAAATTTTCATGTTATGCATTGTCAGGCCCTTAAGGACAGGGCTAGTATCTTGCAAAGCTGCATAATTTCCTTGTAATCTAAGACAGTGTTTATATGTGGGAGGTACCAAATAAATATTTGATAAATAGCAGATGGATGAATGAATATTATACTGTCAACAAGCTGATGTATAACCTTCAGTGATTAAAAATTGAAATAACTTCTTCAACTAACTCTTGGTTTCTCTTCATCTATAAACCATGCACATGGCAAGTGTAACATTTCTCATGTGTCTAAAAATAATACTCAATTTAAGTTAGCTTTCAAGCTACAATTTTTGTTTGAGAATAAAAAAGCAAAGAAACAAGCTATAATGTTTCCAATTTGAGAGAACTCGCTTTCCCTTTAATTTAAAATTCAGTCTCCTGGGGCAAACTACTCTGTTAAATTCAGGGTTCTCTTTTTATTCCCTTGTTCCCTAAGGTAATTTAGATTGCTAAGGGCTCATATCCTGCAAAGGAGACTGGGGTCTGGGCACTGGCCTTTGCCCTCACTGCATCACACGGAGGGTTAGCTGCCCTCACCTCCAGCCACGACAGCCAGATTGTTCCCCTCTGCATCCGCACTGCTAGACTTGGCAGGGCCTCTGATTGGTAAATGCATACCCCTTTGGTCTCTTTGCAACCTCAAGCTCTCTCCTGGCCAAGAGCCCACTGCTGACTTATCTTGTACCCTTGTGGCATGCATAGGAACCTCAGATGAATTTCTGCTCTGCTTTTAAGGTCTGGGCCCTGTGATGCCATCTGCAGTTTTATTTTCCAATCCCTTAAGTCTTAGGCCTAAGATATTTGGGGTGGCCCTTCCCTCTGCTGGAGTACTTCTCTCCAAGATATCCATGTAACTCATGTGGTTCTTTTTTACAAAATTGCCTTTCAATAAGACCATCTTGGTCTTCTTTTACATTTTTGCATACTCCTGCACTCTTGATTCCTTACTACTTTTTTCTCACTATTTTTCACATAGTAATCACCCCTTAAGAGAGTTTCATTATTTGTTATGTTAATTATTTATGGTCTCTGCCCACCTCCCATGCCCAGTATAAACTTTATGATAATACAGAATCTTTTTCCTCTTTCTTTTACTGACATATCCCAAGTGCCTAGATAGAGCACTGGATATAGCAACTGCTTGATAAATATGTTTTGAATACATACATTTCTGTCCTTTTAAATAAAACTTGTCCTCCATGCAAAATAGAATGATTCTGTCAACACAAGTCACAGAGAACAGTGACTATCCCCATCATTCACACACGTTCTACACCATCCACTCTGTCCTACTTCCCTGCTTGCTTGTCGTCTCCCTTCTAACATATGCCAACCTCTCTGATCTCAGGCTATTTTCTCCTCTGTTCAAGATCTGTCTTTGATCTTCCTCTTTCACTGGGTGGCCTCTCTGTACTCATTCCTCCAGTTTATCTGCCTTACCTTTCCTTAAATCACAGTTCTCTAAAGTGTCTTAGGGAAGGCATATTTTCCCACCAGTTCTCACAATGGAACTATTACTCTACCTCATACTCTCAGGCTCTCCGCTTCAGACAGTAGAGCTGACAACTGACACAACAAGATGAACACATTGCTTAGAGAGACTAGATAGAATGAGATATGATCTGTGTATGGAACTTGAGAAGCACTACAGTTTAAGGGATGGGAAGAGTGGAAAAAGTGAGAAGAGATAAAAAAATAGGGACATAAAGAACTCTTAGACACCAATGGAAAGCCTGGTGGTGGGTATTATGGAGGGCACGTATTGCATGGAGCACTGGGTGTGGTGCATAAACAATGAATTCGGGTACACTGAAAAGAAGTTTTAAAAAAATTTTAAAATTAAAGGGAAAAAAAGAAACGAATGGAAAAAATATTTCATGAAGATAGTAGCTATACTAGTATCAAAACTGAAATAGATTTAAGTAAGCTAGATCTGAAAATCCTCCCTTGGTTTGGGAAATTAAGTAGGTCATTGGGTTCTCAGTAGGATCAGGTTCTGTGGAATTGTGGAAGGGTGGAACCTAGACACCAAATGGTAACAAGGTGAGGCATAAGGGATGAAGATACCTTTGCCCCAGCCCCTCACCAGACTTTTGTGAGTGAGCTCATCTGAGACTTGAGAACTGCTCAATAAGCCCAACCTAGATCACCCACCTATAGACGCAGAAGCCAAATAAATGGTACTGTGCTAAGTCACTGAATTCTGAGTGGATTCTTGTGTAGCAAAATTGATATATTAGCAAGACTTGATCGTGTATGAAAATAGGTGGTACGTTACTCAAGAAAAGAAAGAGCCTGCAAATTTGGAAATGAGATAATAACAAAGCAAGGCACATAAGGGAGTGTGAAAGACTGGGATTCCAAGCAAATGTGGAGGACTAGGTGTAGATGAAATGAGTTTATAGAAGAGAGGACAGGAGATGGAGGGAGAGAATCCATGGTCTGAAAACTCACACTCACAGCAGAGAGATGAGTCAGAGGTTGAAGAGATTGACAAAGCTTTGACTGATTCCCTCTTAAGCAATGCTGTTACCAAGAGACTCTATGTCCAGTAACACTTCTTTTATCACCACATTCTTCCTTCTCCATCCATTTCTGAATTAGGGAGCAATGAATACCAAACATAATTTAGATCACAACTTCCTAGGTATTTTTGCAACAATTCTGCAAATTCTTCAAAATAAGTAAGCAGGAGCCTACATCCATCATTGGAAATTCAGACAATTAGGGTCCCTCTTCTTATAATAATCAAAGATTAAATTATCAAAGATTGAACTACATGTCACAACACCATTATTCAAAGTTGAAATAAAATGCTTCAAAATGAATCTGATTTAATGAAATACCAAAAAAATTATTCTTATTTGGAAAAGTGAGGTGTATGAACTGCATTGTATCTCTTCAAAATTCATATATTAAACCCTAACCCCCAGTACAAGAGAATGTGACTGTATTTGGAGATAGAAACCTTAAAGAGGCAATTAAGTTAAAACAGTCATTAGGGTAGGTTCTTGTCCAATATGACTGATATCCTTAAAAGAATGGAGGATTAAGACACAGGCAGTACAGACAGAGGGACAAACAAGTAAGGACACAATGAGAAGGCAGCCGTCTGCAAACTAACAAGAGAGGCCTCAGAAAAAACCAGCCATGCTGACACCTTGATCTTGGACTTTTAGCTTCTTCCGGAATTGTGAGAAAATAGATTTCTGTTGTTTAAGTCACTCAATCTGTGTTATTTTATTATGGTAACCCTAGCGACATAATACAGGAGGAGATTTTCTACTAAAAGTAGATCAAGGAAACAAAGGTTATGTTTTATAAACATCCATCAAGAGGAATGTCAGCAATTTTGATTGGTGAGTGAGAGAATGAAGCCATAAACTAGAGGAGACAGACTGGGATGGTACTGGTAATAACCAATCCTGGTGAAGGGCTAACATCCAATAGTAGCGATCAGTAACCCAGTAAAGTATATCTAATGTGTGACCAAAAGACTCACTTTAGGGATGAGAAGGTCCATTTTAAAATATAGGGAACCTCAGCATATGCACAGGCACAAGTATGGGATAAAGCTAAGAGTCAGGTGGATGAGGTCCTATTTATGATGCTAAAGGCATACATAGAGTGGACTATCTCTCTCCGTAGGTTTGGAGAAGAATCAAGTTCCTGAGCAAAAGGGGATTTGAAAAACTGGAGAGGATAACAGAGTTCCAATTAAGCTGACCAGTGTGATGGTCAAATCCCATAGACAATTCCCATAAGGAAACCAAAAGGCTCAGCAGCAGTGTTTGGTCACTTGGCCAACCGAGTTGTGCCAACAGGAAGGTACTTACGGGAAGGCAGTCATTTGTCAGCTCTAAAAGCGCTGGGCCACTCTGCTGCAGCGTGGCTAACTCTATAGCCCCACCTGCTGGTAGAAGTGAGGGTACGGTTAATATGGCCTGCATTTGCCAGGGCTGTGGCAGGAACAGGGTTGAGCCAAGCCTGCCACTGCCAGAAGGCGTCCATGTCCTTCGCTAAAAAGACTGCAGTAATGTCTGCTGGAGGGACACAGACATGGCATAAAAGCAACAAAGTGCTCTGGAATGCAAAATTGCACTAGACTCTCCAAACTGTCCTTTTTACACCATGAAAAAGGATTTTAAATGTTACTCCACATTTCTGCATTCTTAATGCCCAGATATTGAAAGTAACAGAACTCAGACTGTATTTCCAAATCAGTATGTCAAACACTACCTTGGGACTGAATATACCATTAAAACATTTTCTGTGTATGAGGACAAAGAAGAGATTGTTCAAATAAGCTCTCTTACTTTTTCTCTAAATAAAGCTCAACAAAGGGACACTTTGAAAAAACATACAAATCCTATCTCCAAAAGTCTTAATGTTTACTGAGATTTTTCAGAAGTAATCTCACCAGTGAATCTCTTTATGTGTGTCCATGATTATTTATAAACCTCATACAAAACTGAGTTCAAAAAGTAAAGTATGTTCTAGATATACTTGCCAGAGTTCTGCTACAAAAATGCTATCTAATACACAACCCCAGAAATCTCAATGGCAAACAGCAGACATTTATTTCTCCCTTATGGGTCTTTAGCTTGACCAGCATGGGTCTGTTTCAGGCTGTAGGTCAAGTTCGGTTTTAAGTTTGCTCCACAGGACTCTTGTCCTGGGACAAGTGGCTTCTTAGGGCATGATCTTCTCACCTAGATGGCAGAAGGACAAGGAGCCACACCTAGCCATGCAGACATATTTGGAACCTCAGTTCCTGTAACATCTGCTAACATTTTCATTAGCCAAAAAGTCACATCGTCAAACCCAAAGTTAGTGGGGTGGAGATAAACATTCCACCTACTCTATGGGGAGGTAATACAAAGGCTGTAAATGTATAGTCCTGCTACAAGGTAAGAGTGAAGTTGGCAGACAATAATCCATTCTATCAGAATCATTTGTCAGTAGGCGTAGCTATGGAATCTTTAAGAGTACTGGAGACTAGTTGTCAATTTCCTGCCTTGCTGCTCCCGTTTCTGGGAACTTTGGCAATACGTGACTTCTACAAACATGGATTTATAACTGCTAGCTGATTCTGTCTTCAGAATGGGGTATATAAATCATCAAAGGGAACATGTCTGAAGTCTTTGTCTTTTAGATGGTTGAGCTATAAAATAGAATTATTCCTTTGACTTTTATTAAGAGTTTTTATTGAGTTAATAAATGAAATCACATATGTCAGCTAGGCAGTTAAAATATTACCAGCTAGCCAACATAACGTAACAGAAATTCACAAAACTATCTTTAAGGGGTCTTACCATATGGTAGGTCATAGTGAAATTTACTTTGGTCTATAAGGAAGAAATCCCAGATGTAGAAGTAGTGGCATAGCAAAGATCTAAGGCTTGGACGAAGAGACAAACCTTCTTGTGTGGATACAGTGCTGTGCCCTTCCTAGTTTATAAATAGGCTCTGAGTTCCTTCCAAATTAAGGTTCCCCACCAGTGTCAGGAGCAGCCACCACTGAAATTTGCATACTCCTTTGTAAAGAAGTAGGAGACAGCAGAGCATGGTGTCTACTCACTTAAGATCCTCTCTGGTAGATAATCTTTGCCTCACTAGTTGTCTGGTCTAGTTGTTAAGTAATGTGAAAGCACCTTGACCCATGTCTGGACAGTAGTTCTCATTGTCAGTCTTCCCACCGATGTGGACAAGTTTCCTAACCTGAGTCATTTGACACAAGGTTACCTTTCATTGACAGAACAATGAAAATGAAGGTAACAGGATGTATTAGAAAAAATAAGGAAAATAAAAACAGAAAAATCCTAGAAGCTCCTTAAGATTCTAGAAGGTAGGGATTTTACAATGTTTTCATTTGGCTGCCGAGCAGCAGTATTGTAACAAAATAGTAACACACTTAATAGCAACCGGAGTTTTTTAGTAACCCAAATTCTGATGCTATATAAATGTCAGCTCAATATTATTGGTCTTATTCCTTCTGAGAATGTGTTACCATTTTTATTTTTTTGTAGTTCTTATAATTGTATAATGTAGAGACTTTGGGATTTTCCATTGAATTAATTGAAGGCCACTTAATTAACAGATTTAGCCATCATAACACACAACTGGACAAAAGTAAGGAATTTAAAATATTTGTCTTTCCTATTCTCCCTGCGAATCCTGAGTTAAAAAGCCTAGGCAAACAGGAGTTGAAGTGTGAACATCATTGTGATTCTTAGGCATTTACTTCCAGGAATACCAAACTCCACTGTAAGAAATTTCTAAAAACTTACTACGTTTACAAAGATACCGGAGAAAAGAACCCCCATTTTTTTTTTCCAATTTGTATAAATACAGCAGGAGTTGCCTAGAGCAGAGGTAGGGAACTCTTGGCACAGAGGGGCTCCTGACTCCAAGACTTGGGTGAGCCAAACTATGTAGCAGAGGGGGATGCCTCTCCTCCCTTTGGATTGCTTTGTCTTCTCCTTTGGCATCACCACCTCCACACGCAACCTCCCATTATCCTACCTGCATTTCTCTTCTCTTCTGCTTCTCCTCTAAGACCAAGAGTCTAACCAGCTGAGATTTGTGCAACCTGAAAGAAAGGAATCTGTGCCACAAAAGTCTTTTCTTCTCAGATCTACTCATCCATTGATGGTTAAAAGAGCTCAGTGCTTGTCATCACATCCCTGTCCACCCTTTACTTGTTCTCCTTTGTATATTCTTGTCTGCTCTTGCCTTTGCTTTCTTTCTTTTTCTCTTCCTTGTCTCCATATCCGCCTTTCCTTTTCGATTCTCCCCTTCCCTTTCTTTTCCTTAGGTCCATTCTACTTTCCCACATGCTTGCACACTGATGACCTCTCTTCATATCAACAGATGATGCCTGTGAAGGAATCTTAGAGGTGACCTGGTAGGAAGCATTCATTTTACATGTGAGGAAACTAAGGTCCAGAAAGACTGTGACTCTCTTAACATCACCTGGTTTGTACCTGCCCTCAGGGTTAGAAGGCAGAACTGCTGGCACTGAGCTCATCCTCTCCCTCAATGGCCAGCAGAACTGTCAGCACCCGAGTAACAGCTTTCTCCCCTCTTTTCTCCCAACAGCCCCTATTTATTGGCAACCAGCAATGTGATATTGCTCAGCTTTGCACATGATGCAAGTCTAGATATTTCTGCCAGCTCCAAATCAGAATCAAACAATATCTTAAGTCACCAAAAATTCACCCCCAAAAGAATGGTCTGCCTTCCCTGACCAAACCCATTTGGTGCAGCATCTGGTCTCAGAGATATTGTCTGTGCACCTGTCTAGGTGGCAGGTGCCTCCATGCTCTGAAGTGCAAGAAATATCATCACAGTGTGAAAGTGAGCTAGGCAGAGGCAGGGACCATCCCCGAACCATGCACCTCATGAGTACAGGGCATCTTGCTGTGGGAGAAGTCCTCCACTATTAGAAAGCCTCGTTGGCAGCTGAACAGCCCAAGGTCTGTCTAGCCTTTAAGCTTTTAAGTCCCCATTGTCATTGCTGCTGCTGCTGCTGCTGTTTGCTTGCTTGTTTGGTTTTAATCTCAGAGATTGAGCAGGCCAGGTTTTCTGAAGTAAAATTAGAGCTAAAAATGTTTCTTAAGCTTCCTTCCATTGCATGGGTTGCACTTTCGTATTTTCTACTTCTAATAATCAAGGGGAAGGACAACAAGAGCTAACATTTACAGAGGGCTTCTTCTGAGGCACAGTCCTTAGTCTATACGCAGACTGCCTCATTCTGTTCTCACAGGAGTTGCATAAGTTAAATACCATTATTAGCCATGCCTTATAGATTAAACAGCTGGCCACTGGAGGTGGCCCAGATTGCAACCAGGCAGTAGACCCAGGAACTGGCATCCTTGAGGTATATCCGTAAGGAGTAGATATAGCAACTGTAGTCATTTCTAATTCCACTCACCCTTTGCCATGGGGAACTCATCTTCTGAAGCACTTTGAGTTTGATTCCTTGGGCTGCAGAGAAACAGTGGATCTCTTTTCTTATATCCCAACACCCCCTACCAAACAACACTTGAATCCTAGTAATGTCTTCTGAATTTAAAACAACAACCAAGGACAATCCTTTCTGCCATTAGCATCATTCATCTGATCCTGAATCAGCCTAGCAAGTGTACTCAAAACATGTTTGGCCATTTCTTTCCCTGACAAAGAACAGAAGATCTACCCCTGTGCTCATCATAGCCTCATCTGCATTTCATCTCCCACAGTTGATCTATCAAACAAGTCATTTGTAACTCATCCTTGTCAAACAGATTAAATTTAGCTGGTCCCAAACAAATGCATTAAGTGCTTTCAAAATTTCCAAATTTCAACAACTGACAAAGAGCTAGCATCTTGGCAGTGCCACATGTCCTTATCTAATGCACAGACCAGGAGCCCGTCCATCAATGTTTCATTGTTGTGTGCAAAATTTAAAAACTAAACCATAAATTCACTAGCCAGCTTTGGCTTTTTAGGCTGTGTAGCATCTCCTTTTGCAAATCAGGGTTGTATTCCTTCTAAAAGGAAATCTGTAATTTAGAAATAAGAGCCTTTGAAGATAGTGCCAGGTTTAAAAAAAAAAAAAAAAAAAAAAAACTAAGACAAATAGCAGGTGTTGATGGATGATGCTGAATAGCCCTTAATTGCAAATAGTATGTGCAGGAGAATAAATCAGTTTAACTCAAGCCATTCTAAGCTCAAAACACATAAATAAAATGGAACAATACATTTTTTTTTCTAGAATCTGCATGTATTTGCAAAAGATTTTGCTTTCTCCCAATGACAATTTTTATTCTTACAAGAAAGGAAAAGGCCACAGGGGGGAAAAAAAAAAATCTTTGCACAGATAACCCTTCCAGTAGGGAAATTTATCCCATTCCTACCCATCCTTTGAGACCCAACTCTTTTCAAGTACACCAATATCTTCCACAATATCTCCCCCTCTGCTAGCTCACATTTTTTTCAACTAAGCTGAGCAAATCTAGATCTCCTCATTTGTTTAAAAAATAAAACTACTTTTACATGATTTCTCTCATATTTATTAGAAAAATAGTCTATTCTTGGGGCCTCCACTTCTATTCATTCTTTATTCATTCATTTGTTCCTCTATTTATCTATCAAATCATTAATTCAATAAATATTTCTTAAGCATCTATTATACATAAAGTATTATGTTGAGTGCTATTGGAAAAAATATATATAGTTATATGTAATTATGTCTGTGTTTATGCCGTTATCAATTTGCCACAAAAATTAATTAAAACTAAACCATAATTTTCAATAATCAATAACATGTAGCTTCTTCTAGAGATCTGCATGTTTTAAGGCTGTTCAAAGCTATGCTCTAACTTCTCATGGGAAATTTCAGGCACCAGGAAAGAATGTGTTTTCAAAGGAACCTCTGTTTCTGTCTGAGTTATGGGGTAGTTTCCTCATCTGTGAAAACAATCTGACAAGATAAAGTTCTAAAACAGCTGTCTGCTATTATTCTAAGTACTTTTATATATTAACTCATATAATCCTCATATCTAATTATAGGTAGTTAGTAGAGTTATCTCCACATTATCAGATAAAAATATATAGCCTAAGAAATGTTAAATGGGGAAGGAGCAGGATGGCAGAGGAGTAGGAGACCTAAATATCATCAAGTCCCAGGAGTAAAGCTAGATATTTATCAAACCATTGTGAACACCTACAAATTCAACAGGAGATCAAAGAGAAGAGCGGCAATTCTAGGAATAGAAAAGCTACCACTTTCTGGAAGGTAAGGAATTGGAGAGAAGTGAAACCAAAGAGATGGGAAGATAGACCATGGAGGAAGAGGCCAGCTCCTAGTGCTCTGCTATATCAATACACACATTAGTAATATGTCAGAACTAGAGTTCAGAATAATAATTACCAAGGTGCGAACTGGGCTCAAAAAAAGCATGGACGATACTAGAGAATCCCTTTCTAGAGAAATAAAATCCCTTTCTGGAGAAATAGAAGAACTAAAGAACTAAAATCTAACCAAGTTGAAATCAAAAAAGCTATTAATGAGGGCAATCAAAAATAGAGGCTCTTGCTGGTAGGATAAATGAGGCAGAAGAAAGAATTAGTGATATAGAAGACCAAAAGATGGAAAATAAAGAAGCTGAGAAAAAGAGAGACAAACAACTACTGGACCATGAGGGGAGAGTTTGAGAGATTAGTATTACCATAAAACCAAATGATAATAGAAGAATTGGGATCCCAGAAGAGAAGAAAGAGTGAGGGGGCAGAAGGTATACTGGAGCAAATCATAGCAGAGAATTTCCCTAATTTGGCAAAGGGAAGAAGCATCAAAATCCAGGAGGCACAGAGAACCCCCTCAAAATCAACAAAAATAGGTCCACACCCCGTCATCTAATAGTAAAACTTGCAAGTATCAGTGACAAAGAGAAAATCCTGAAAGCAGCTAGGGACAAGAGGTCTGTAACACACAATGGTAGAAATATTAAATTGGCAGCAGATCTCTCCACAGAGACCTGGCAGGCCAGAAGGGACTGGCATGATATATTCAGAGCACTAAATGAGAAAAATATGCAGCCAAGAATACTATATCTAGATAGGCTGTCATTGAAAATAGAAGGAAAGATAAAAAGCTTCCAGGACAAACAAAAACTGAAAGATTATGCAAACACCAAACCAGCCCTATTGGAAATATTGAAAGGGGTCCTCTAAGCAGAGAGAGCCTAAAAGTAACAGACCAGAAAGGGACAGAGACAATATACAGTAACAGTCACCTTACAGGCAATACAATGGCACTAAATTCGTATCTTTCAACTGTTACCCTGAATGTAAATGAGCTAACTGCCCAAATCAAAAGACACAGGGTATCAGAATGGATAAAAAAACAAGACCCATCGATATGCTGTCTATAAGAAACTCATTTTAGACCCAAAGACACCTCCAGATTTAAAGTCATGGGATGGATAACAATTTACCATGCTAATGGACATCAAAAAGAGCTGCAGTGTCAATCCTTATATCAGACCAATTAGATTTTAAGCCAAAGAGTATAATAAGAGATGAGGAAAGACACTATATCATACTTAAAGTAGCTGTCCAAAAAGAAGATCAAACAATTTTAAATATCTATGCCCCTAATATGGAAGCAGCAAATTATATAAACCAATTAATAAGAAAATCAAAGAAACACATCAACAATAATACAATAATAGTAGGGGGCTTTAATACCCCCTCACTGAAATCAACAGATCATCTAAGCAAAAGATTAACAAGGAAATAAAGGCTTTAAATGACACACTGGACTAGATGGACATCACAGATATATTTAGAACATTCCATCCCAAAGCAACAGAATACACATTCTTCTCTAGTGTACATGGAACATTCTCCAGAATAGATCACATTCTAGGTCACAAATCAGGTCTCAGCAGGTACCAAAAGACTGGGATCATTCCCTGCATATTTTCAGACCACAGTGCTTTAAAACTAGAACTCAACCACAAGAGGAAAGGTGGACAGAGGGAAAGGTGGACAGAGCTCAAATACATGGAGGTTAAACAGCATCCTACTAAAGAATGAAAGGGTCAACCAGAAAATTAAAGAAGAATTGAAAAAATTCATAGAAACAAATGAAAATGAAAACACAACTGTTCAAAATCTTTGATACACAGCAAAGGCTGTCCTGAGAGGATAGTATATAGCAATACAAGACTTTCTCAACAAACAAGAAAGGTCTCAAGTACACAATTTAACCCTACACCTAAAGGAGCTGGAGAAAGAACAGCAAAGAAAGCCTAAACCCAGCCGGGGAAGAGAAATAATAAGGATCAGAGCAGAAATCAATGAAATAGAAACCAAAAGAACAGTAGAACAAATCAACAAATCTAGGAGCTGGTTTGTTGAAAGAATTAATAAGATTGATAAACCCCTGGTCAGACTTATCAAAAAGAAAAGAGAAAGGACCCAAATTAATAAAACAATGAATGAAAGAGGAGAGATCACAACCAACACCAAAGAAATACAAACAATTATAGGACCATATATGAGCAACAATACACCAGGAAATTGGACAATCTGGAAGAAATGGATGAATTCCTAGAGACATTTAATCTACCAAAACTGAGCCAGGAAGAAATAGAAAACCTGAATAGACCCATAACCAGTAAGGAGATTGAAGCAGTCATCAAAAACCTCCCAAAAAACAAGAGCCCGGGGCCAGACGGCTTCCCAGGGAATTTCTACCAAAAATTGAAAGAAGAATTAATACCTATTCTTCTGAAACTGTTCCAAATAATAGAAATAGAAGGAAAACTTCCAAACTCATTTTATGAGGCCAGCATTACCTGATCCCAAAACCAGACAAAGACCCCATCAAAAAGGAGGATTACAGTCCAACATCCTTGGTGAACATGGATGCAAAAATTCTCACCCAAATATTAGCCAATAGGATCCAACAGTATATTAAAAGGATTATTCACCACAACCCACTGAGATTTATTCGTGGAGTGCAAAGTTGGTTCAACATCCTCAAATCAATCAATGTGATAAAATACATTAATAAAAGAAAGAACAAGAACCATATGCTACTCTCAATAGATGCAGGAAAAGCATTTAACAAAGTACACCAACGTTCTTGATCAAAACTCTTTACAGTGTAGAGATAGAGGAACATACCTCAACATCATCAAAGCCATCTACAAAAAACCCACAGTGAATATCATTTCAAGGAGGAAAAACTGAGAACATTTCCCCTAAGGTCAGGAACATAGCAGGGCTGTCCACTATTACCTCTGCTATTCAACATAGTACTAGAAGTCCTAGTCTCAGCAATCAGACAACAAAAATAAATAAAAGGCACCCAAATCAGCAAAAAAAATAAAAGTCAAACTCTCACTCTTTGCAGATGATATGATACTTTATATGGAAAAACCAAAAGACTCCACTCCAATACTGCTAGAACTCAATAGAAATTCAGTAAAGTGTCAGGATATAAAATTAATGCATTTCTATACACCAACAGCAAGACAGAAGAAAGAGAAATTAAGGAGCTGATCCCATTTACAATTGCACACAAAACCATAAGATACCTAGGAATAAACCTAACCAAAGAGGCAAAGAATCTGTACTCAGAAAACTATAAAGTACTCATGAAAGAAATTGAGGAAGACACAAAGAAATGGAAATATGTTCCATGCTCACGGATTGGAAGAACAAATATTGTGAAAATATCTATGCTACCTAAAGCAATCTACACATTTAATGCAATCCCTATCAAAATACTATTATTTTTTTTCAAATAAAGGGGACAAATAATGCTAAAATTTATATGAAACCAGAAAAGACCCCGAATAGCCAGAGGAATGTTGAAGAAGAAAACCAAAGTTGGCAGCATCACAATTCCAGACTTCAAGCTCTATTACAAAGCTGTAATCATCAAGACAGTATGGTACTGACACAAAAGCAGGTACATAGATCAATGGGAACAGAATAGGGAGTCCAGAAATGGACCCTCAACAGTATGGTTAAGTAATCTTCGACAAAGCAGGAAAGAATGTCCAATGAAAAAAAAGACAGTCTCTTCAACAAATGGTGTTGGGAAAATTGGAGAGCCACATGCAGAAGAATGAAACTGGACCATTTCCTTACACCACACACAAAAATAGACTCAAAATGGGGGTAAGACCTCAATGTGAGAGAAGAATCCATTAAAATCCTGGAGGAGAACACAGGCAGCAACCTCTTTGACCTTAGCTGCAGCAACTTCTTCCTAGAAACATCACCAAAGACAAGGGAAGCAAAGGCAAAAATGAACTACTGGGACTTTATCAAGATTAAAAGCTTTTGCACAGCAAAGGAAACAGTCAACAAAACCAAAAGACAACTGACAGAATGGGAGCAGATATTTGCAAATGACATATCAAATAAAGGGCTAGTATCCAAAATCTATAAAGAACTTATCAAACTCAACACCCAAAGAACAAATAATCCAATCAAGAAATGGGCAGAGGACGTGAACAGACGTTTCTGCAAAGAAGACATTCAGATGGCCAACAGACACATGAAAAAATGTTCCACATCACTCAGCATCAGGGAAATACAAATCACAACCTCAACGAGATACCACCTCACACCAGTCAGAATGGTTAAAATTAACAAGTCAGGAAATGACAAATGTTGGAGAAGTTGCGGAGAAAGTGGAACACTCTTATACTGTTGGTGGGAATGCAAACTGGTGCAGCCACTCTAGAAAACAGTATGGAGTTTCCTCAAAAAGTTGAAAATAGGGGAACCTGGGTGGCTCAGTGGGTTAAGCCTCTGCCTTCGGCTCAGGTCATGATCTCAGGGTCCTGGGATCGAGCCCCGCATCGGGCTCTCTGCTCAGCAGGGAGCCTGCTTACCCCTCTCTCTCTCTGCCTGCCTTTCTGCCTACTTGTGATCTCTGTCAAATAAATAAATAAAATCTTAAAAAAAAAAAAGTTGAAAATAGAGCTATCCTACAACCCAGCAACTGCACTACTGGGTATTTACCCTAAAGATACAAATGTAGGGAACCAAAGGGGGCACATGCACCTGAATGTTTATAGCAGCAATGTCCACAATAGCCAGACTATGGGAAGAACCTAGATGTCCATCAACAGATGAATGGATAAAGAAGATGTGGTATACATATACAATGGAATTCTATGCAGCCATCATAAAAACCAAAGTCTGGCCATTTGCCACAACATGGATGGAACTAGAGGGTACTATGCTAAGCAAAATAAGTCAATCAGAGAAAGACACTTATCATACGGTCTCTCTGTGGGGGGTAGGGAGGAAAAAATGAAACTAGATGGGATTGGGAGGAAGACTAGCTGTAAGAGACTCTTAATCTCAGGAAACAAACTGAGGTTTGCTGGAGTAAAGGGGGGATGGAGGGAATGGGGTGTCTGGGTGATAGACATTGGGGAAGGAATATGCTGTGGTGAGTGCTGTGAATTGTGTAAGCCTGATGAATCACAGACCTGTACCCCTGGGGCAAATAATATATTATATGTTAATTTAAAAAAAAAAAAAAGCAAACACTAAAAACTTAAAAAAGAAAAAAATGTTAAACAGTTTTCTCAATGTTGAACAACTGGCAAATGGTAGAGGAAGCCAGGCTCCAGAACCCACACTCTGTCTCACTAAGCTTTTCAGAGGTGTTGGTTGATCAGTTGCCCCATTATTGAAGATAATGAAGTATGAGGTAGAATATTTAGTTAACAAATAATTGTTATGTGTCTACTATGTACCACTTACTATAGATGGAATGATGAGCAAAAGAGATATTATGCCTGCCCACATGAAACTCAAAATATCAGCCAGTGTGCACAGAAGAAAAGCATGTCGAAGATGTGGATTCTCAGGCTCATCCCATGAGTCCAGTTTGGTTGGTCTGTAGCAGGGCTCAGGATTGTGCATTTCGAATAAATACACCAAAGAGCTGATACGAGTGGTCTGATGCCAACATTTTGCAGAACACTTGGTCAACCACTGGTTTTATAACGTGTGCTGCTAGGTCGAAATGGGACCACATAAGTTCCTGAAAACTCAATACCACTTATTGGGAATCCAAAATAGAGGCCCCAATATAGACAATTGTCTCATTGAGGGCAGAGAGAATATCAGAGCAGTACTTAAGAGAGAGAGGTTCTCTGCTGGGCACTAACTCCTGAGAAGAGACCATTTAGGAGTTGAGAATGCTCAAAGCCCTTTCCAGAGGGAAGGCCTATTGCTCTTCACATAAAAGGTATCCCCTAGTTAATTCCTCTCAACACCATGCAGGGCAGGGATGCACTGTGGAGCAGACTGACTGAGAATCAAGGAAATCTGAGTATAATGAGGGACAAGGAACCCAAAATTCTAGCCTCGGGAGTAGCTCCCAACTTCGTTCTTCACATTATTGAGCCTCTGCCTGTTCAATCTTTGCATGGATACTTGAAGTGAATGTATCATTAACCAAACAATGGAATCTTAATACAGATTTATATTCAAAACTATTGCATAGTTACAAATATGATCCTTATACAGCCTAACATATACACTGTCCAACAGAAATATTAAAAACTAATGCCCTGTACTACTAATTACACATTCAAGAACCCCGGCATCCCCAGAGGAATCAAAGACATGAGTTCTAGACCTAACTAGCCATACAGGTTGTGAAATTCACTTAATTGCTAGGGCTCTAGAATTCTTCTGTAAAATGAAAGGCTGATCAAGATGATCTATAATAGTACTTGCCAATTTCTGATTACAACCATGTATGAAATATTAAATTAGTGATTCAAGAATAGAATAGAGGTAAATGCTTCACTGTGGTAAGTGTATAAATTAGTGTATGTGTGTGTGTGTGTGTGTGTGTATATAAAACTCTTGTTTCAGACATACCTAGGCAGACAGTTGGTCATGACATAAAATGTATCTCTTACTGCAGGTTTTAGTCAACAGTTGGAAAGCTGCTGATTTAGCAGATCCCTTCTAGTTCTAAAGCTCTCTAATTCTGAGACTTCACCTCACCTCTTAATGACCTTGCCAATCACCACAGGATGCTAACTAATCCAAATTTGTCCCTGCTTTGCCATAGCTCCAAACACCAGATGTGTCCATTATCACCATATTCTGAAGACTATGTTTCTAGAAGGTTACTGCCCTAACTCCTGTGTCCTCCTCTTCTCTTGTGAGCTGATTCTGGTATCTCCTACTGACCAAGAGAGCCAAAATAACCGGACTACATAGTTTACAGACATAGTCTCTGAAATGATGCATATAAAATATCTAAGATATTTTAAAGGGGGTTAAAAAAATCATCACCCCACCCACTCTAAAGAATGAGAAAAATATAAAATCCCACCTACAATATAGCTCAGAAAATTGACAGTTATGTAATTAAACCATGATGCTTGCAGGAGCCAGAAGAGAGAGTACTATAAAACCAGTATGAACTAAAAACTTGGAGAAGCTATAAGCAGAGGTTTCGCATGTTCTTACTCCTCAAATCCCTCACACCCATTCCGAGATTCTGTTTTACCTAATTTAACCCTTCCCTAAGGGTAATAAAGTTAGGCAGATTATTTTATAATTTAGGATCTATCCTTATCCTTTTAGTGGCCGTGATATTTTGATACCCTCACCCCATTCCCCCCACTTCTCCTTCATTTCTTCTCTGTCTTCACATAAGAGCTTATCAGAATCACCTGAGGGAACTTTTCAATGACACCTGTCCACCCCGACATTCTAGGAATCAGAGTGTAAATGCTCACTTTTTCACATATAAAGACCATCTCAGGTGAGCTGGGTCAACTGGAATTTTTTAGTCATGTGACACTTTGGCATCATACTCTTCCCCCAGCCCAGATCTCAGTGTGTCAGCTGATGTACGCAGGTGCTAGGGATCTCCCAAACTATGTTTGTCTATAAACATGTCTAGCAAACTGGGGACATAGGCAAAGAGGGACTAGCAGAAGTCAAATTTCAAGTAAGGTCAGTAGGGACTTATAAAAGAATTAATCTCTAGGCATCTGGGTGGCTCAGTCTGTTCAGAGTCCGACTCTTGATTTCAGCTCAGGTCTTGATCTCAGGGTTGTGCATTCAAGCTTTGTGTTTTGTTGTTGTTGTTGATTTTTAATCTTAAGGGGGAAATATGGAAAGGTTGAGAAGAATTTGCACAGAGTTTGAGGGTCAGTGAAGAGACGTGGTTCCAGATAACAGAACTAATCCTGAAACCTCTCCCCACCTAGATTCTGGGTGGATTGGTATACACCCGCAAAAGTCAATCCTATTAACTAAGGAAACATTTCAATAAACTCCTGACATTTTAAGGTCTAAGCTACCTTGCTAAGGAATCCCCATAGTCAATCACGGTTTAGAGGGAGGATGCCATTCACATGACCAGTCTCTGCAGTGGAGAACTGGGAAAGAGGAGAGCACTGGAACCTGGCCATGAAGCTGGCTGCCCACACTGGTGGAGTGTCCTGTTCAATAGACCGAATGGTTACAGCACTGCCTACCAACCACAGCGCTGGACATATGATTCTAGCTCAGATAGCACTGGCGATTACAGATCCCTGCACCTGGCAATAGAAGCGAAGGTAGTGGTGTTCTTGAATCCTGAATCAATGGCATGGACTGTGTGTCTCTGCATAGAGAGACCAGCCATAGAACAAGCAGGACTAATTTGGGGGGGTACAAGAGAAATGCCTTTGAAGAATCTCAGATATACCTGGCAAGAATTTTGCAGGCCCGCAGTGCCTGATATTCAATGTAAGCTTTTACCCAGTAATATTGAGATTCAATTGCCATCAGGACATTGTCACACACTGGTGAGGGCTATAGGCATTTGAATTACTCACAAAGGCAAGTAACTTCATTTTAGTCGCCATATATTTGGGTTCTTTCCAAATTTCCTCTTGCGATTGAGTTCTAGCTTCAGAGCATTGTGGTCTGAAAATATGCAGGGAATGATCGCAATTTTTTGATAACAGTTAAGACCTGATTTAGAACCAAGGATGTGATCTATTCTGGAGAATGTTCCATGTGCACTAGAGAAGAAAGTGTATTCTGTTGCTTTGGGATGAAATGTTCTGAATAGATCTGTGATGTCCATCTGGTCCAGTGTGTCATTTAAGGCCTTTATTTCCTTGTTGATCTTTTGCTTGGATGATCTGTCCATTTCAGTGAGGGGAGTGTTAAAGTCCCCTACTATTATTGTATGATTGTCGATGTGTTTCTTTGATTTTGTTATTAATTGGTTTATATAGTTGGCTGCTCCCACGTTAGGGGCATAGATATTTACAATTGTTAGATCTTCTTGTTGGACAGATCCTTTGAGTATGATATAGTGTCCATCTTCATCTCTTATTATAGTCTTTGGTTTAAAATCTAAGTGATCTGATATAAGGATTGCCACTTCTGCTTTCTTCTGATGTCCATTAGCATGGTAAATTCTTTTCCACCCCCTCACTTTAAATCTGAAAGTGTCTTCGGGTTTCAAATGAGTTTCTTGTAGGCAACATATAGATGGGTTTTGTTTTTTTATCCATTCTGATACCCTGTGTCTTTTGATTGGGGCATTTAGCCCATTAACATTCAGGGTAACTATTGAGAGATATGAATTTAGTGCCATTGTATTGCCTGTAAGGTGACTGCTATTGTATATTGTTTCTGTTCCTTTCTGATCTACTACTTTTAGGTTCTCTCTTTGCTTAGAGGACCCCTTTCAATATTTCCTGGAGAGCTGGCTTGGTGTTTGCAAATTCTCTCAGTTTTTGTTTGTCCTGGAAGCTTTTAATCTCTCCTTCTATTTTCAATGATAGCCTAGCTGGATATAGTATTCTTGGCTGCATGTTTTTCTCGTTTAGTACTCTGAATATATCATGCCAGCTCTTTCTGGCCTGCCAGGTCTCTGTGGATAAGTCTGCTGCCAATCTAATATTTTTACCATCGTATGTTACAGACTTCTTCTCCCGGGCTGCTTTCAGGATTTTCTCTTTGTCACTAAGACTTGTAAATTTCACTATTAGGTGACGGGGTGTGGACCTATTCTTATTGATTTTGAGTGGGGTTCTCTGAACCTCCTGGATTTTGATGCTTGTTCCCTTTGCCATATTGGGGAAATTCTCTCCAATAATTCTCTCCAATATACCTTCTGCTCCCCTCTCTCTTTCTTCTTCTTCTGGAATCCCAATTATTCTAATGTTGTTTCGTCTTATGGTGTCACTTATCTCTCGAATTCTGCCCTCGTGGTCCAGTAGTTGTTTGTCCCTCTTTTGCTCAGCTTCTTTATTCTCTGTCATTTGGTCTTCTATATCGCAAATTCTTTCTTCTGCCTCATTTATCCTAGCAGTGAGAGCCTCCATTTTTGATTGCACCTCATTAATAGCTTTTTTGATTTCAACTTGATTAGATTTTAGTTCTTTTATTTCTCCAGAAAGGGCTTTTATATCTCCCGAGAGGGTTTCTCTAATATCTTCCATGCCTTTTTCGAGCCCAGCTAGAACCTTGAGAATCGTCATTCTGAACTCTAGATCTGACATATTACCAATGTCTGTATTGATTAGGTCCTTAGCCTTTGGTACTGCCTCTTGTTCTTTTTTTTGTGGTGAATTTTTCCTCCTTGTCATTTTGTCCAGATAAGAGTATATGAAGGAGTAAGTAAAATACTAAAAGGGTGGCAACAACCCCAGGAAAATATGCTTTAGCCAAATCAGAAGAGATCCCAAATCGTGAGGGGGGGGGGG